>NW_010327799.1:6753-45659 GCF_000700745.2 Antrostomus carolinensis
AATGCCCTGGGTTGTTTCTCAAAAGGACATCCCTTCCTGGGCTTTGTAGACACCACAGAAGAGTGATCTTCACGTCCCTAACCAGCAGACTTAACTGTTAATTCTGGCAAAATTATCCCTATGATTTAATACATGTCTAAGAAAACATTAGGAATCTGGGAAGGGAGCAGAAAGGAAAGAGTCCAACTTCACAGAAACTGAAGAAATCAGAAAAAGAGCCAAAATGTTAGTTTTAATGTCTGAAAATATCTTTCTCTTGTGTAGCACATTAATGCTGTGTACCTCTTCCTTCTCCAGTGCTCATAAAAAACATAAAATAAAATCACTGTTTGGATTAAATCTTGGCTTGCAAAAAAATGCCATTAACAACGGGAAAAAGCATGCTATCTTTTGTATTATCCCAAAACACACATTACTCTTTAAAAAGATGGATGAGCCAGACTTTAATCAGGATGTGGTTATTTTATTTATGCTGGATAATCTGGAAACCCTTAACTCCCTCTTTTTTGCTTTTATTTTTAAGAATTGAAAGAAAAAGATATAGAATATTTGGCTCTAGCTAGCATTTGAAGGAAGAAAGGATCCAACTCTTAAATCGGCGAAGGTCATCACCTGAGCTATGCACCCCTAATGCTTCTGAAAGCTTATTAAAACAAACATGTTGCCATTAAGACTTCAGAAAAAGGTTCAGACCCAAAAAAATAAGAGAAAGACAGAGTTGCTTGCTCCAACTGCTCCTTCCCCTAAAATAATCTAACAAGTTACTTAACATGTGCCTGGAAGAGATTCCCCAGATAAGATTTCCATTGCATCCTTTCATCCTAACATTCTTTCTCTGGACGCAAAGCTGAACGTTAGTTGATTTTGCAGGTAGCTCCTCTTTCTGCCAGGCAATTCACAGCAAAGCTATTGCAGGATCTTGTTTCCATTGTAGCTACTCTCTCTCCTCTCAGCTGACATTATGCCAATCATGTCAAAGAACAGAAACTAAAAACTCAAGGGCACAGTGAAATGAATTGTTGGAACTGACTCGGGCTGAACAGCAAACAGATGGTCAGCAAAACCATGAGAACCAAGTGGGAGGGGAGACTGATAAATGATTAATAGCACAGGTCAGCTTCACTTTGGAGGTGTCTCATGAAAAGTTGTTTGCTTTGTAAGCTTTGTAGGAGTTGTCTTGTTCCAACCTGATCTGCAGGTGTACACACACTTCACCTGCAATACCGCAAAGTGCTTTCATCAGGAATGCAAAGTCACAACAGCAATTAGGCGGGCCAAGGATTTCTCCCATCCCCTCTATCAGACTGCAGTTCCCAGAATTTATTAGCTACAGAGCATACCCTTTCCCCAAAATCCAGGAAGACAGAGATGTGGGACCTGAGGAGTACAGCAGGGGCTTGCTAAGTATCCAAATGGTCAGATGGTCTATTTTAGCTTCCCTCTTCCCCCTGAAAAAATAACTATTAAGGGCATCTAATACACTGGACTGTTAAAACACCAACTGTAAATGACAAGGACTCTCCTAATTTGAGATACCCTTTGTAACCTCTTACTGGAATGCATGGGAAGTTTTTCTACTCGCCTCACAGTCGAGGGTTTCACTCAACCACATACCGTTCCTACTAGTGGATACAGGAATCCAGCACCAACACTGGCTCGAATGTCTCGGATTGGCAGAATAAAACCAGTAGGTGCTCCTTTTTGTTCAGGGTCATGAGACAACGATAAGTGAGTTTTAGCCATGCAGATTGGTAAGTTTCCAAATCCCTGGGAAAAGGCAATGAAAAGAGAGAAAGAGGAAAGAAATAAGTTAAAAAAACAGTGACTTTTCCTGTATACAAATGCAATTGCTCTACTCTGCCATTCTCTGAAGACATCAAACATTTTATCAAGACATTTTACTCCTCAGCAACTGCTTCATCCATAGCCTGTCAGATCAGTTGATCACTCTGCATCCCCATTCCTTCTTTATTAAACTCACTCCCTGCCTCCTGCTATGTATTTAAAGAAAGAACCACCATGGCCCCCAGCACATCCAACTGAGGAAAAAAATTAATGGTATGGAAGTGTTATGGATATACAACCTTGACAGCTAACTTACTTTTTACTCTCTTCCCAAAATGTTAATTTAAACAGCTCAGCATTAAAGTTCTTGTTCAGTTGAGATCAGTTAATTAGAAATGTTTGATCAACATAATTGCTGGCCGTGAGGAAGCAGCAATTACATGGCTATGGTATTTTGATAGACTTGTAAAGGAATATACAAGAAACATGAAAGGGAGAAACTATATATGCCAGTAGTAAATGGACTGCAAAACAAAATTATTTGAGCATGCTGTAAATAAAAAATGGCTAGTTCTCACACTGCTTTTCTCTTCAAAGCCCTTTACGGACCTTTATTAATGCAGAAGCAGGCAAATTCTGCTGAACATCATGCTAGAGAAGAGTAAAAGCAACACAACAACCAGAAAGCACCTAATTCAACAACCAGATGCCAGGTTCAAAACTTATAAAAGTAAAAATTTTTTCCACAAGTAGCATGGTATTGCCTGTGGAACTCTTCCCCAACGTAACTGTGTCTTCCAAAAATCCGTACGGGTTCAAAAACTGATTAGACAACTCAGTGGAAGAAGATTAAAAAAAGAAAAATAAAAAAAAATCAGACTATTTAGCACCAGTCTGACCACTTGTAGTTCCCCACTTCCCAAAGTGTTGAAGGAATGGAGAACACAACAGAGAAAGATCACTGAATCCTCCTGCTCTTTTCTCCCCATACACTATCATAGATGTGCTACTGGGCCAGGTGAGTTCTGTCTTCTCCACTAGAAGCCATGGCCAGTTTCTCCTTCCTCATACCACCTCCTCTTCCTCCTCTGCCGTAGCAGCATCCAATGAGTCCTGGACAAGGACATGGTTTGAGTGATGACTCCCTTCACACATGGTTTGAACACCACTGTTTAATATGAATGTTTTAAATGAAAAGCATCACTGGTATCAAGTGACGTGGAAAACTCACTTGCTTAGTGTATAAGGCAACTTTTTCCTGTGCTTCTGGAAGTAGCTCGATGTCACTTGCCCCATAGATCTGCTGTGCAATGAGTCTGATCTTGTCTATAACAGGGAGCTAGGGGAAAAAAAAAAACAATAAAAAAAAAACAGGCAAGTCAGTGTGGCTGAACTACAATGAGCTGTAACATCACAGAAGCTCCACAATCTTTCATACACGTTGTGCAATGCTCATCTGCAGATATACAAGAGTACCAGAGCTATTCCAATTTGTTGTAGAACAAAGCGATACAGTACTTAGAGGGTTTTTCAAAACACATTTCATTGACCTCGTTGCAGTTGTTTCTCTTGGTAAGAAGGCAAAACTAGCTTACTACAGTCAGAAACAAAAAGACACACAACAGTATTTCTTGTAAGCTGTGCTTACATGTGAACTACCCCCACTGCAAAAGAGGCATCTTTATTCTCTCTGAAGTTTAAGTCAAAAAGTGGACAAAAATAATTTGAGAGAATACAAGTTAATGGTTAAATAAAAGCACAAATTAAACAGGTTAAAGAAGAAAAACTGAAAGCATCTGTTAAGGAGTTAAAATAGATATAAGGACATAGCTCTGTAACTCACTAGGTTCTTGAATAGGTGTTTGATATTAAGGGAGAATTCAGGCCATAATCTGGGAACTAACAGGGACTTCATTACCTCCAAGCCATCTGTCAAGTTTGCTTAATATACAAAATCACTAGAAATACACACACACATATTCCCTTCCACTCCGAACCATAGTGTGACTCTGCTTGCAGAGAAGAAAAAAAGTTTAAAATGGACAAATTCTGTTCCATAGCCTGTTGTACAGATTCCCATCCTGAGCAACAAGCACACCCAGAAGCTCTGCAGTAAGGCAACAGGTTTGGTCAGGCTTGTTCCAGTCCACGCTCTGACGGGAATAAATGTCTCAAGTTCAAGAACTAAACTTCGCCCTACCCTGGAACATGGCTGCCATGTTCCAGAGTAGAAACCTGTTTGTCATCTCTAGCAGAGTCCCAGGAGCATGTTTCAGCATCAGAAGTAAACAATATTTCACTGGGTAGTCAAAACAACAAGAACTGACCAACTAGGTTTGTTATGTTCTAAACCCAAATTTCTTCTCATTTTCTCAGAGGCCTTCAGACAGCCTTCAGCAGCTTAAGCTAGTGAAATCAACCGATCTCCAGCTTCTAAACAACATACCTCTGTAATACTGCAGGTTCTTACCTCCACATTATAGAGAAACCTGAAGTTGCTGGGTGCCTGCGATGCTCTCTGAACAGCCTGAGCCAGTGCAATCGCTCCTTTACCTCCCTCTGCCCAGTGCGTGCACTCCACGGCAGCAAACGCTCCCGCTTCCTTTGCCAGTTGCACCACGAGGGCCAGTTCAGCCTTTGTGTCCGTTCTGCAGGGAGAAAACTTTGCACATTCATACCAGAATGCACCCACAGTAAATTAACTATTTGTTCTAACCATTTTTCACTCTTGTTGACAATATCCAAAAGCTGTCCAAAGAAATCACAGAATCCAGCCATCAGGAGGCTGCTGAGGGGCTGTCCACCACAGCCTTCTCCACCCTGGTGAAGGAAGCTACTCCACAGAGGAACAGACAGCAACAAGTAGTTCTCGAACTACACATAGAAACCCACATCTACTGACAGAGCAGCCTTCCAGACTTGCTTTTGTATCTGTCCTGTATCAGCAATGCAACTCCAGTTTTCAGAAGCAAACTCAAAAAGCTGATTTAGAGATGCTAAGGTGTGTTATATCATGCACACAAGAAGCTAAAAACCTTAATTCCTCTAAATCAGCCAATATGCATTCACTTCAGATGAAGAATCCTTGGCTGGGTACTCCACTTCAACTGGCATCAGCTTTAACACACCAGTTCAAATTCCTTCTGCTTGCACAAAAAGACCACACACACATTCTATTTTTTGTGCAGTCCAACGTGCAGAGCTTGAAGTGCTTCTCAGTGGGGCATAATTACTCCACACGGCACACCACTGAACACAGTGTGGGCAACAGCACAGGCACCTCATCATATGTTATAAGTTGAGATTCCACATTGTCACAGGCACCTTTTGTCCACAGTAATTTGGCCAGTCAGGGTGTAAGCGAAGGCAGATCATAGTCACTGATCACAAAATCCTAAGCTAATTTAAACTAAGGAATGCATCTGAAATGACAAAGCAAAGCTCCCCATATTTATTCAGCATCTTCCAACAATGCAAAACGCTGTAAACAACACACTGACAGTACTGAAAACAAGTTTGTGTTAAACATAGCATAAAAAGTGCCACAATTTTATTCCCATGCATCACTTCCAAGTCCCAGCTCACTTACTTGAAAGCATTGACAGCCACTACTACTGGGACACCAAAGAGCCGTGCATTTTGGATTTGCTTGTTTAGGTTACTACAGCCTTTTGCCAACAGTTGAAGATTCTGCAGAGAAGACAGCAGGCAGGAAGCACGTGTTATCAGGGGTAAGGAAATTTTTGTTCCAAACCCACTATGTCCACAACTAATGATAAAAATGTCAAATGGGAATGAAACCACAAAGGCAAATCCCCAGTCCTGCTTTCTGAACAGTCCAGACCACTGCATGGTCTTGGATGGAAGAAAGGAAAAGGAATGACTGCTGATAATGATCACTGGTTTCAGCTGCCAAGTCAAGGTAAAAGAAATCACTTTCTATCATTTTTTCGTTATTCTTAGTAAGTTAATACCCATGCTCATTAACTCCCCACAGTAAAGCCTCATTTTCCTCTCTGACACATTCTTCTCTATGTATTAAATATCATTAGCAGTGAATTTTATGACACTTGTTTGAAGTCTGTGGCAACAGCTTTTGGTTTACACATACTTATATTTTGCAGCATCAAAGATTATTCATGGAAATCCAGACATTTCATCCCTTCCTATGCAAAGAATAATCCATACAGAAACTCTGCAAGTGAAAAAGCTGCAGCCATATAAAGAAAGGCAGACCCATTATTGACGTGTACACAACCATTCAAGGCACAAGGACAGAAGCTGAGACTTTAGTTCACCTTCCTCTCTACGTGCAGAGGAGGCAGGGAAATAAAAACAGAAACTGATGCTGCTAAGAAGAGAGTAATTAGAGAGGCACTCTGAGTATTTTCAGAGACAATATTTCAGCCAAGCAATTACTCCATACTGAGAGGGTCAGGGGACACAGACAATTGCATGAGCTCAGGAGAAACAAAAAGGCTCTGAATGCTGGCTAGGTCAAGTACAACAAGTGCTTGGGAGAGCAGAGCCAAAGTAATATCATATAAAAAAAAAAATTAAAAATTACAGTTTGTATGAGGAAGCATTTCCCTGGCAGCTAAGAAATGACACACACTAGCTATCCAGGAGTGCACTGCATGACAGTATCATGTCACGACTGCAGTTAGTTGGTCAACTGTCAGAACAGCTAAAGAAGGTTACCTCTTCCATGTACTCCTTTGGTAAAGGTACCCCAGCAGTGACCTGGGAAAAAAAGGAAAAAGAAGAAAGAAGATGGAACCCCTAATTTTTTTATCCACAACAGCAACTCATGCTTGATTCTCATTAAACAGCATCAAGATACAACACTGTACTCCAAGTTGATCCTTTTTTCTAAGAAAAAAATAAAAGGAAAGATATTGTATGGTGAGCACTGCAAGATGCGCTCGCAACACAGCAAATGACTGACTGTGGTAACACCACAAACGCCCCAGCACACAAGCACTTCATTAGGACAATAAAACAAGCAGGTACGTACCTGTAACATACCACAATGAAGCAGCTTACAAGGAACAGGGACATATGGATTCCTTTCACAACTGCAAATCTCAAGACAATTACAAGCTGATCAAACCCTACAGGGCTTTAAGTGACTGGATAAGAACAACAGTAAGAGCCCCTCAGGCCTAAAGAAAACCTTGCCTAGTACTTACTGCAGGCCCTCCTCCGTGCATTTTCAGAGCTCGGACAGTAGCGACCAACACCACCACATGAGGCCGGAGACCAGAATAGCGGCACTTAATATTAAAGAACTTCTCCATGCCTATGTCTGCACCAAATCCTGCTTCTGTAACTAGAGTAGGAATTGAGACAGAAGAAGCTCGTGAGAGGTTGCTGGGTGGAGAACTCGTGCTCTGATTATACAAATCAGAAGGTTCTTCTAAGACAAAAAACCCAAAGATAGTAATGATAAAAACAGGCAGATCTCTCCCACCAAAACAAAAAAACACCTCACACACTTACCAACAAAACCTTCTTTACCCACAAGCTTCAGTGCTATTTTGTCTGCCAACACTGAAGAATTCCCATGTGCAATATTAGCAAAAGGTCCAGCATGAACAAACACTGGTGTTCCCTAGAAAAGGGAGGGTATGTGGGGGGGAGAAAGAGAGAGAGAGAGAGAGAAAAGGAAAATCAGAGGGTAAAATTTAGCAAATCTGCACCATTTCAGGAGCTAAGGTAAAGAAATATACTTTTAGAAGAGAGATCTTAAAGCCTTCTGATCAAACGTTTTTTATCAGTAATAAGGACTACAGGGCAAACAGCATTATAGTAATCTGCACAAGTGGAGACATTAATCCGCTTAGGAAAAGGATGGCTAAATCCCAGCAACTCCTGCACTCACACCATTTAGATTCCCAAAACACTTCCTGGCATTAAAGACAACAGAACAGAGACACAACAAAGTTTAGTGCATTTCCTCAGGGTCATCCCACATGTGGATGGCAGATCTAGAAAGAAGACAGCCTTCTCCCCTAGCCCTGAACCTTAGGTAGGAAACCACAGTAAACCTGCAAGTTGAGTAGGCCCATGCTCATTGTGAAGAATGAACTGAACCCGTTGCTTCTTGGCTCTGAGAATGCACATAGAGCAAATCATCTGTGCTCACCTCTAGTGTCTGCATGAGGTTTGGTTTAACAGCATCTTTCATCAAGACAGCCAGAGCACCAGTCACTCCCTAAAAGCAAAAAAAGGGCAATGAGCTTCCAGAGGTACCAAGACCTTGAGACCATTCCAATGCAGTGTCAAGGCTCAGCTTTTGTCCTGGTGAGCTTTCAGGATCAGAACCAGCAGTTGCTCTAACTCTTAATCAGGGCAAGGCTGAATAACGACCTTTACATCATTGTAAGAGGATTTGTGATTTCTGCTGGGAGCAGCCTCTTGGTTGTGACCTTGCTTGGTCATGACTTTGTAGTGAAGGCATAAAGAACAACTGCTGTTTCAGTGCTATAGCAAGGTTAGTGAACACCAGGAGCGAGAGAGTAACCCTTAGGTACATACATCTTACTGTAGCCCATTTGGTGGCACAAAGTGGGGAGTTTTTCAGATCAATTGTTATACATGTTGAAATACCGGACCATGCTCATCACCCTGATTACTGTCTGTCTTTTGCAGTATCTAAACACACTAACAAGTTTAAAGTTACACATATGTCAATGTTCTTGGGTTTTGCAGGTAGATTTGCCTTGGACTTTTTTCCTTCTTCATTTCAGTAACTAGGCTCTACATATTGGCCTTAAAATATCATAACAAGCTGCTACGTCCTGGCCAAGTCTCTTCTGCAGGAATAACCTTTAAAGTGAACCTCTGTGCTCATGACAAAGACCAGGCTGACATCAAGAAAGGCAAACACTGGAGCCCACGTCTCCTCTGAGGTGCAGCAACACATCCTGCTGCAATTCTGCTTCCTGTAAAGTGAAAGCTTGTAATTTCATCTGCATCTGCTTTGGGAAAAGAAAATGAGGGTTTGGTCAGCCTTGTGACTGACACAGTCCAGTAGAAACCAAACTGGCTGTTATCCAGCACTTAACAAAACTAACTAGAATTGCTATCACGGGTACTGAGCCAAAGGTTTTCCTAACTGCTGTGAACATTGAATCATGATTTCTTTTTCTTCCCTTTTAATTTGAATTGGATTGCAGCACTCAATTATATGAAAGATTATTTTTTTTTAAGACATTCACTGCTTTGTTTCATTAGCTTCAATCTTGCCACATGAAGGCTTATTTAACATTTAATGGATAAGCTTTAAACTTCTGTCATCTCCAGAATAATGAAAACTACAGAGCAAGATCTCCATGACGACATTTCAGGCCTGTGTCACTCAGTAGCACTTCAATACATCCCATCGCTAAAAAGTGTAGTCAGTTTTTGATACCACATTTCTTCCCAGTTTCTTTGTGCTGCCTGGTAGCACACTCATGACACCGGTTATACCACAGCAGAAGGACCCAGACATCTTATTGTGCCAGTCTGGTCTCTGCAATCACCATGTTTCTGCCTGCAGGAGGAGCAACACAGTCCTAACGATGCAAGCCAATGGCACAAATAAATAACATTTGAGAGAACCTGTTGGACATGTCTGATACCATTCTCCATTCTGCAGTTGCAATGGACAAAACTAAATATAACTACATTAAAAAAAAAAAAAGTAAAAAAATATTGAGATGAAAGACTTTTATCACATGGACTCTACATAAAACTCAAAGAAACTCACTACCCAGGCACCATCTGCCTCCACTGCTGATGGGCAGCGGCAGAGACTCCTGTTTTCCAGAACAGGGTTTAATTCAGGTACTTAAGGTTAAACTGGCAGCAAGCTAGCAGTAGGAATTAATCTCAAAGCTGCCTACAGAACTTTGGCACATGCCCTCCCTCATTCCCAACAAATATCTCACAAAGATATTTACAGATAAACAGTTTGCAACCTAACCCTTTTCCTGCAAGGCCAGAGTCAGGCCACATGGCTCACCCACTGTTTCTTAGGCTTATCCTGGGAGGAAGTAAAACAAACAAATGCCAAACACAAGAAAACAAAAAACCCCCATGGCCAGAAAGCAAGAGCAGGGTAAGCCTTAGTGCTCTGTCCACCTTGCTGGAAACACAGGTCAGGATACCCACCCTGTGGATTCTTCTGTCTCACTGAAAAGGTTCATTCAGAAAATCCAAGAGAAACCTCATTAACACCACATCATGCGCATTTGTAATACTCGTCTTTTGCAAAGGAAGCTGTGAAAAATCTACTATACAAGACAGCAATAAGCACCAGCATCACATCTCTATTGACTAGTGCAGCGGTCCTGAGCCTGTTCTCTGTCTTGAGGTCAAGTGGCAGGGCACAGTACACATACAGGGCCCAATTCCCCTTTCCTTCTCCAAACAGGATTGGCATTTTCAAAGCATTTATTGGAAGAAGTCTCTAAGGCATTTAAGAACTGAGTAACTCTCTTACAAGGTCATCTGCTGTAACTGGTTCTCCTCTCTTGCTGGAAGCTACTACCATTCTGCCCAGTCGCTTTTTCATGTCTTCCAACCCGTCAGAGAGTGCAAGAACTGCCATGATTTCACTGCTCACCGTGATGTCAAACTGAGCCTACAAGAGATGAACAAAGAACGTGAACTCATCAAGACTCCATAGCAGCAACCCTTACCTCCATTAAATTCCCGAAACAAGGCCAATCATCACCATCATAACAAAAAAACAAACCCCTAACAAACCAAACAAAAACCAGACATACAAATATAAAAGAAATCCAAAGCATTACTCTCAGAACATGATCGATTTAATTTGGCCATTTTAAACTGGATTTTTTTTCTACAAAATTAACTAAAAACTGCTTATTCCATAGCTATTCCATGACTCTCTCTTGGCACATACGTTAGTGATTCATGTAAGAATGCTTAACACTAACAAATTATGTTTTTGAAGACTGAGCTTACTAACTCACCTATTACTAAACAGTACAGTAAATGACAAAAAAACCCCCAGATTCTATAGGAAATGAAGAGTAGGATTCATCTGACATAACACAGACACCTCCATCGAAGCTAAGCACCCTTAGGGACATTTCAAGTCAACAGAAAGAGGCTTTTCTGAGTACAATTCATTTGAACTATTAATTTGACAGTTACTTTAGGGACAAGAAGAGTCACAGCCCAGATAGTCTGTTTACTGATTATACAATAACTCTAAACAACAAGCTCAGATACTGTGTTGAGTTTTGGCCAGATACATCTCACCCAAAGCATCTGCAGTGGTGAAGATTAGCCATTGCCGTGCATCATATTTACAGAGGGCATTTGTGTATATACCACTGTCACTGTGCTGCAGTCATTCCCGTTTGGGAAGCCAACATTCAGGAAAGAACAGGGAAAGATGGAACAGGCAATAAAACTAAACACTGCACTGGGAGCGAATTTAACTGCTTGGTTGAAGGAACTTTCTGCTTTCTCTTTAACAAGGTACTGGTAAAAGATACAAATAGCTGGAGTTACAGAAACTTGCTTTATAACCATGTTTTTCAAAGTACTTTTTAAAACATGCAAGAAAAGGGAACAATTACCGTTCGTGAGAAGCCTTTTTCTGTTGGAGACTGTCCAATAGTGATTTTCCTAAGGAACCTGTCATTTGTATCCAGTACTGTGAGGAATGCAGAGAGACGAGAAGTCATGTTCCAAGTCGTAAGTAAAATCTGTGCCCTACTACAGCACTCAGTTAGATCACCCATGAAGCGAGGATGCCAGTTTGAGATAACATCCTCTCCTAAAGAACAGCAAGTGCTACTTAGTGTGATTCTTCCCCAAAACTGAACTGCAATGAAGTTAGGATGCCCACAGTCACATGCAGACCCTGCACTGCATCCAGAGGGAGTCCACCTCCCTCTGTGTGTGTTAACCACAAGTTCAAAGCCTCCCTGAAAAGCAGAGGTGCTAGTATTATTCCAAATGCTTTTTCACCATCATTAGTCAATGGGAAATCAGGAAATTATTACAGCCAAAAAGAAATAAAATTATAATTTTATAGATTAAGTGATAAAATGGTCGGTTTCACACAGCCCCATTAACTCAAATTACCTTGGAAACACAAACTATCAAATACTGCCTTAAATCTGCTGTTTCTTACTATCTGCTTTAAATATTCTAAGCATTTTATAAAATATTTCCCATGAGGCAGACTACTTTAGCCCCATTACAGGTTATGAAGCAAATTCTGGAGAATACATTTCACACTTATTTTAATAAAAAGAAGAAAAAGCAATACACTTGTGGTCTCAATCATAAAAAAGTCCATACTTGAAATTTCTTTTTTTAGTGAGATATTAAATCTGACAGACCAGAGATTGATCTTACCTTCAAGTACCTTTAAAAATCTTTTAAACATCTGGCCTTTATTTGCTGTCAGTCCCCAACAGAGCAAGTGGGCAGATTAAAACTGAGTCTAACCCTAGAGCAAAGCTTCTCCTTGCTCACAGCATTTTCTCAGTCAGGTAAAAAGGCTGTTGGCTACAGGTGTCAAACTCAGCTCTCTCAGTGACTGACAAATCCAGAAACACCTGGCACCAATTTGGCACCAATCAGTGCCAAGTCTGCTCTGACTTCACAGAGATTAAGATTCAAGCCCCTGCATCAGAACCTTTAGAAGGAGCATCCCAGCTGCAGGCATCCATCCCACCAAACACTCAGAAGGAGAGGCCAGCCCTGCCCGCTTTCCCATTTTCCCAGGAAACACAGTTCCAGCTGCACTCACAAACCTCTCTTTTGACACACGTTTTGTTTCTTAATAATTCCTTAATTTAATGGCTCTTGTACCTCTTTGCCATGTTATGGTGCCTGGGTCAATGTCCAGTCTCACAAATAAGTTTATTTCTTCCTTTGTCAGAGCCGTAGGATCAGTTTTGTTAATGCCCAATTTCTGTGGGAGGAAAGAACAAATAAAAGAAAAAAAAAAAGCTATAATGAAAAGATTCACAGAAATTAACCTTTCACTAGATCAATGAGCCTTCGGCAGCAGCATCTGCATATTCAGAAATAAGGAGGGGCTGCCCTTCTGGTGCCCCTTCTCCTAGACCCCACAACAACTTAAGATGATCTGTATCAGTGTGTACCTGGAAGCAGAGCTTGCTGCTGGCCAGCTAGTAAAGGGCAAAGCAGACAACAGAGCTCATTAGGACAGGTTGTCACCAATCTTTGTGCAAGGCAACGACAGAAAGAGGAAGAGAGAAAAAGCTCTGCTGTTTCTTACACGCCTTGTTCTAATCATTAGTCTCACATGCTTACATCCATTTCTCATTAGTTTGCCTGGGGTCACTGCACACAGCCATATGTATTTAAAGACGCTGCTTTCAGCTGCACAAAGGAAGAATTAAACAATTCAGTCACAAGGCTGTCAGCATCCCAGAAAGCTGATCCTGAACATACTGAGAGGATGGGCAGTTTGCCAAGTTGCTTAATTGAGAGAAGAATTATCTCAAGAAGCCTGATACCAGCGCAAGCTTAGGAATGAGGAAAACGATTGAGTTGATTTATGAACGAGCAAGCTTTTTTTAATTAACTAGACAGCCAAGTCGTATTTTTCTCCTGAAGAACAGCAGGGAAGAAGAAAGTCTGTTCTCTTCCCCTTCAAGCACATTATTTAGAGAAATAAATAAATTTTTAAAAAACAAACATAAAGATACTTTCTTTCTGGAGTATTAGCATCCCCTTCACATCTCAACATTTAATAACCAGAAGAGTGGTTAGGTAGCGTTCCCTCAGCAGTTCGTCAGGAACACTAAGCAATATGACACAGCTTCTTTGCTCAGCACTGGAAGCAAACCACACATTCTTTAACAGTTAAGACATTATAGCCAATTAATAAATCAGAGTTTTAGCTTCCTAAGTATTCTGACTATTGCTCCTCACATCCAAATGGGCAACTGACCCAGACTGAATATTGTACAAACATGTTTGTTCTTGGAATGAATTATAGCAGGCCCCAGGCTGTCCTCCTAGCCAGAAGGTCCAAGCCCAGTGCAAAACTATTCCTCTGTTAACCTTCATTTTTTTCAGAGGCCAGGGACACACGCTAATTCACATTAATTTCTGAGGATCAGAGGAGCTGTGGTCTGCTCAGGGACTGACACTCAATGACAGGGCTACTCATTTAACTTGGAATTCTTTTTTTGGAGAGAGGAAGAGTGGAGGATGTAAGGGACAGGTATTTTTTCCATTTTTCCACAGTTGCTCAATATGGATAAGACAAAAAATTTTCTGTGTTATCTTTTAACTGAAATTCATAAATTGCCTTTTTTGTGCTGCATTATGTGTACAGCTGTCACATGGAAACTATTAACCTCTAGCAGTAACTGGGTGTCAGGTACAGAGACTGATTCTGGTCCTTTCTTAAACTATATTAAAGACACTGAATTGACACTATGGATAAAGGGCACTAACCCCTCTGCATCTTCCCACTGTGTTACTCATACAGGATATGATAAAGACAGTTAAATCAATGATTCTGCCCCTTGGAGCTGCACCTCACTGTCTTCTGTGCTATAAGAAGGCCTACCACAATTCTGCACACTTTATGTAAAAAAATAAGTGCCAGCGGAATGACCTACAGGACAACACAAAGGTTTCTGTAACATAGCTCTGCCTACGTAAAGGATGAGTAAGTGGAACAGAACCAGAAACTGGTGTGAAACCAGTGAACTTACCTGTAGTCTTCGGATCTGAATGTCTGAGAACTTCCTAACACCATTGACAGAAGGCACCAAACGGCTGTAGAGAGCCTGGTAGAATCAAAGAGGGAGGTAGTTAGCGTTGCTGGCACATCCAGAACATCTTGGCCAAAGTGGGCTGGGCTAAATACATCATAAGAAAGGATCATACCTGGTCAGTCTGAGTTAGCTCATGGAATATACGTGCATCAACAGCAGCAGCGACCAGGTTGTTGGCTGCAGTGATAGCATGGATGTCACCAGTGAGGTGAAGGTTAAACTAGAGAACATAAAACATTACCAGTTACCTCACCCTGCTGCCATTTTCATTTATTTAAATTCATTGTAGACAGATGGAGTGAGAAGTATTAATAGCAATGTTAAAGTGGGTGAGGGTGGTGGGGGAGAGATTGCTCAGTGCAGTATGTGGAAGAGAGGAAAGAATTTCTCTCAAACAGAAAAATGCCTCCCCCACATTAACGTCATTTTACAAACTTCCAGAATGAAGTTTCCAAATAAAAAGGTGGGTTTTTTTGTTTTTTTGTTTTTTTTCTTTTATGAGAACATTTCTCATGGGCTCCTTGACACCTGAGAAGACCACAGTATGGCACATCTGCATTGCTCCTCCTTTACCTTCCTCCTGACCTGCTCTCATTATTTGCACAACAGGCTTCATACAGACATTAACTGAAGCTGCTGCTCTTCCCACAAAGATACCTGAGCTAAATTGAAACTAGCAACCTTGTGCAGTGCTAGGAGCAGAGCTGCGGGTGCACAGAGCTCTGCATAAGTTAACCACTCAAACACACAGTATCGTAGGCAGAACTTGTAGACCACGTACTACACAGTGACACTGCTAGTAGTTTCCTTGGTTCTATCTCATTAAGAGACAGTTTGAGTGGGTATGTCAACATGAGTTATCTGGCTGCACTGTAGCTATAGTGCCAAACTTGCATTATGGCAGGGGAGTAAAACGTGTGGTTAAAACAAACCTTTTCCTCTGTAGCAGAGCAGCAAATGAAGAAGATGAAAAGGGGAAATTAGAAAAGGTTATATGACAGAAGACCTTACAATACCATTTTGTTGAAGCCTTGCTATTGTGGTCTTAAAAACCAGATAGCTGTATTGAATTTGCGTGGCAAGGTTTCAGTAGCGGGGGGGGCTACAAGGGTGGCTCCCAGAGAAGGTGCCAGAAGCTTCCTCCATGTCTGACACAGCCAGTGCCAGCTGGTTCCAAGATGGACCCGCTGCTGGCCAAGGCCGAGCCCATCAGTGACAGTGGAAGCGACTCTGTGATAACACAGTTAAGAAGGGGGAAAAAACTGCTGCACAACAGCAGCCAGATGAGAGGATTGAGAAGATGTGAGAGAAACAACTCTGCAGACACTGAGGTCAGTGAAGGATGGGCAGGAGGTGCTCCAGGCACCAGGGCAGAGATGCTCCTGAAGCCTGTGGTGAAGACCATGGTGAGGCAGGCTGTTGCCCTGCAGCCCATGGAGGGGCAGATGTCCACCTGCAGCCCATGGAGGACCCCACACCAGAGCAGGTGGATGCCTGAAGGAGGCTGTGACCTCATGGGAAGCCCAAGCTGGAGCAGGTTTCTGTCAGGACCTGTAGCCTGTGGAGAGAGGAGCCCATGCCGGAGCAGGTTTGCTGGCAGGACTTGTGAGTGCAGCCCTGTGGAGAGAGGAGCCCACACTGGAGCCAGTTTGTTGGCAGGACTTGTGACCCCGTGGGGGACCCACATTGGAGCAGTCTGTTCCTGAAGGACTGCACCCCAGGTAAAGGACCCATGCTGGAGCAGTTAATGAAGAACTGCAGCCCAGGGGAAGAACTCATGTTGAAGAAGTTCATGGAGGACTGTCTCCTGTGGGACGGACCGCACACTGGAGCAAAGGAAGTGTGAGAAGTCCTCCCACTGAAAAGGAAGGAGCAGAAAAGACAAGCTGTGATGAACTGACTGCAACCCCAATTTCCCACCTCCCTGCAGCACTGTGCAAGGAGGAGGTAGAGAAACTGGGAGTAAAGTCAAGCCCGGGAAGAAGGAAGGGGTGGGGGGGAAAGCGTTTTAAGATTTAGTTTTTATTTGCTCATTATCCTCCTGTGATTTTGATTGTTTATAAATTAAATTAATTTCCTCGTTTTGCCTGTGCCAGTAACTGCTGAGTGCTCTTCCTGTCCTTATCTTGACCCAGGAGCCTTTCGTTCTTTCTCTCCGCTGTCCAGCTGAGGAGGGGAGTGATAGAGCAGCTCTGGTGGGCACCTGGCATTCAGCCACAGTCAACCCACCACAACAGGTAAAAGCAGAATGCAGCTAGTCACACCCTGATTATAAATCCTAATTAGTAAATGCTGGTTGTTGTCTCATTCTACGTCCATCCAACAAGAAGCAGTTATTAATGCCTTGGTTCTGCGGTATGAACTCAAAAGTTTTTCACTTGCTAATCTTTTCCTAGGACGAAAGCTGCATGGCTGCCTGCAGAAATATCCAGTGATGTATCAAGGTCATTACTGTAACTAGTGACTTCAGATACTTCAATTTTATGAGACATGCATTGATTAAAACACTCCCACAAAACTACGTGTATTTATACCATACTGGTCATACTTAAAAAGAAAGTCCTTGCAGCCAGTTTGGTTCCAAGAGTGGGGCTGTTTCCCCCCAGTGCTGCACACTGTCAAGTATTTTGGCTCACCTTACTAACACTCCCAAATAGGGGGAAATTATTTTTCCTGTCACATCTATCATTCACACATGTTCTTGGCACCTGACTAAATCATTATTCTGTCTCCTTAACATTATGGACTTGCTGCATCAATTGGAAAGAACAGCCCTTTTGATCATTGCTGCTTTTCTTCCCAGAATTGCCCTGTGTCAATCCATAGTGCACAAGACAAAGGTACAATTATACAGGCAATTACTTTCAGAGTTGAGAGAAGCACAAGAGCACGTGTTACACGTGCCTTTCAATTCCCTGCCTCCAGACACAGGATTCTACTTGTTGCCAAGTCACGTCAGAAATGTGCTGCAGTACCAGTCCCCCACAGGCTGAGGTCTTGGTATTACTTAGTCCCAACTTCCCTTTTCCCATTTAATGCATAATAATCTAAAACATAATACATCAAAATAGCTCACAGAGAGTCGGTGACCACCGCTGCTGACAGAACTACTTAATATGCTTCCTAAACTTATCAAGTCATTATCATCTTCATTTCAGCACTGGGAAAAAGGGGCACAGTGTGTACTTTACTGAAGGGTATGCAGCAATTCAAGGCAGAGAAGGGAAGGGAACAGGGGAACTGGGAATTCCCAGGTCTATGAAGATCCCTGACCATTCTGAAACAACCAAACATGTCTGTTTTGTCATGTTTTAAAAAAAAGCTGAAATCAAGCATCCAGTTCTTGGCAGTGCTACACCGGGCCATAAAAAAATATTTCCTAAGTTATCTGACTGCAGCGTCCCTTCAAGGTCTGTGAGCTCTGTGTGCAATGAGGCTTTGTATAAAGAATTACCTCTTCCATGGGGATAACTTGACAATAGCCACCACCTGCAGCTCCACCTACAGAGACACAATAGTCAAATCATGCAAATAAAGGTCCCTCTAGCCCAGAGTGGTATTACATGGGTTTACTTAATGGCTTTAAGAAGGCAGCTACTGTCAAGCAGCTGATTTTAAATCCTAGCACAGCACTTGAGCCAACACTGAAGAACTTACCCAAGGTTTTTCTCTCTTAAAAGACATGAGAATGATGTAAAATTGTAACTGGGACCAGGGATTATGTAAAATTACAGCACAGCAGAATAAAATCTCTGAATGCCATCTTTCTCCATTTACTCTAACTGCAAGCAACAGAACAGCTCATACCTTTTATACCAAAGGTTGGCCCCTGAGAAGGCTGACGAACACACGCAAAGACATTCTGGTGAAGGTGTGCTCCTAAGGCTTGAACAAGACCAACAGTGGTGGTGCTTTTCCCCTCTCCCAGGGGAGTAGGAGTTATCCTGCAGTGAAAAACCAGAACAGACACACTGAAACTGTTGTAGTCGGTGAGACTCGAAACACTTAGAGATAAAACAGTCATCCAGTGATTGCAATTAAAACCAACTCAAATTCTGGACTGGCTCAGGCTTCATCTAATCTTCATCAGTTCAAAACTGAAATGAGATTGGCAAATTATCACATAACCATCAAAGACCTTCCTCTGAAACAACTGCCTTGTTGAAGGCAGGCTACTAGACTAGGAGAACTTTGACTATGATTCAGTCTGCCCTTCTTAGCCTTGACCTGCAGAGTAAAACAATTCATCTCCAGGAAAGAAATTTTAAAATACATTCCCACTATTGCCACAGGAGATAAATCTATTTCCAAACCCACTAGATTTTCACAGTGTGACTCACTGACACCCAGAGCACCCAATACAATCACCTCACCAAAAGGTAACAAACGACAAAACAACGACAAGCCATGCTAATAACATTTCTTTTCACCTTGGCATCCAGTAAGCAGTGCCTCAGTCAAGGAAGTACCTACCCAGTAACAACAACGTATTTGCCATCTGGCTGGTTCTTCAGCCGTTTCAGAACTGATAGATGAACCTTGGCTTTAGTTTGGCCGTAGAGCTCCACCTCATCAGGGAGCAGGCCAACTTCTCTTGCAACTTGATCAATGGGTTTGGGTATGCAAGACTGCGATATTTCAATATCACTTAAAGAAAGAGAGCAAAGTCAATTTTAAGTCAAAGATTTTTCACAAATTACCCGCTTCTTGACAGCATAAGCTACAAACATTCAATCTGTATTTTAAAAGGGAAGCTTTAACCTCTCCTAGTTAAATTAATCAATCCCACTGATACTGGCTACGTTAGAACAGACATAGCCTCAGAGTTTACGAAAAAAAAACCCAAACCAAACCAACAAATACACAAAAACCCCCCAAAACAACAACAAAAACAAAAAACCTACAACCAATACCCTCCACCTCCAACCCAAGAATGCCTTTTTGTAGGCAATGTGTTACGCTCCCTTGTGGTATTTTGCGTATTTTTCAGCTGCTCCTTGGGGACTTGCCACCACCAACTTCTACTTCAAGATGCTCGGTTTTTGCCATGTCAGACTGAAAATTTTCCAAAATAGAAACGTCCTGCTATTGCTGAATCAGTAACTATCTGGCTGGTCTAGAGAGTCTGTGGAAGTCCATGTTTATGCTTTAATATTATCAGGATGACCCAAGCCTACGCTTCAATTCTGTCACAGCACCAACTGCAGGTTAGCTCTGCTCCCTTTGGAAGGCCTCACAGGGCTTTCTCTCTACTTCTCTCCAAACTTCAGTGCCAGCTATGGTCTATATACATGTACACCCCATATTACACAAAGCTTTGGAACAGCAGTGAATACTACACTGCATGAATAGTGTCAGCGGCTTAATTTGAAAGCATTACCTTGGAACAGGCATCTTTAGGGTAAGCTGGTTATATTGGATGTTCCATTTTCCAGGCTGGAACTTCTCCAGAAAACGCTGTGCACTCTCCACTGTGCTCTAAAATAAGCATGAGAATGCATTATAGCAACCACTACTGTATGAACCATGCTGGTTAACAAACAAAGAAAGGTTTTCCCCTCCCATCTGTCTCAGCTTGGGATTAACACAAAGTGCTTTGATGAAAGCATTTGCTAACAATCTAGAATGGTATTTTGCTCGTAATTATCTTAAAAAGGAAAACAACCCACCATATCTACCTATCTTCCTCCCAGTGTGCTGGATTTTTTTAGGTGTTCTGTACCAGTAAAGTTTCTTAAGTAAAGCACGAAACAGAGGGAGCTGGTTTATACTGTTCTTCTCCCCCTTTTTAACCAATCACCCTATGGATAGTTTTAGAATTACAGTCAGAGCTTTGTAAGACAAGCCTGTTTCCCACTGTTTTGAGAAACTGCCCTAAAAAACCCAAAACAAACATAAAACCTCTCTGTCCTAACATTTCCTTAAGTCCCATCACCTTCCTCAGTTAAGTGCATCCAAATTGTTTGGACTAGAAACTGGAAATCCTAATTTAAAATTAGACCTCCGTAAAAGCAAGAAGGAAGCACCAGTTGCTTTGGTAGTGTGCTGATGGTCAGCAGCAACATGCTCCAAACACAGATATAAAGGAGATGATCAGCAGTCTCATGGTCTGCCCACGTACCTGCATTAACATGGCCACAGTCATAGGCCCAACACCACCAGGAACTGGAGTGATGTAGGAAGCCTTTTCTTTTGCTGTATTGTATGCCACATCTCCTACAACCCTTTTTCCACTGGCCTTCGTGCTGTCTGGAGATTTAAGGAAAAAGTAAGTTACACATCACATTTCACCAAAACAACAGAGATAGCAGCACTGGCTGAAGCTGGAGTCCTTCCCTCTGTGGGTGTAAACAAAACAAAAGCTGAGTACTCAGGCAGCTGTAAAAAAAAAGATAAAAAGCTAAAACAACATCACAAGATGAAGCTGTTATCATCATATTTCTCTCAAAGAGTGTCAACAGCTCATGCAACATATCTTCCCATTAAGCACCATTTATCCTCAGCCAAATAGAGCTCCCTTTCCTTGAGGATGCACGTATTTTCTCAGTGGCACGTGGCCCATAGGACAGTCTGAAGATAACTCCAAAACAAATGCAGGAGGACCAAAGCACAGATCAAGTCTTACACCCATGCAATAATAAATCACAAATGGGACGCACAATAGAGGTATCATCCTCTCACAGCTCCTGCTGTATTGCTCTGAAGGATTAGTACAGCTTCCAATTTGAAGGAGATATAAACCAATGGTCTAGAAGAAGTGAGAGAAGAAACTTGTTCCAAAAACCCAGGTTTACATTTGCTCTGTTCCATTTTGGAGGAAAATTGGGTAAAATCACCTGCCTTTACAGAAACTGAAGACAGAATGTGCTGAGCTTTCAATTACTCATTCCCATTCTAACAATGGACCAGCAAATACTGCAGTTTACAGAGATCAGAGTCTTGTCAAAACAAACCTCACAGGTAGCTTAAGGGAGTTCCAGTAGAATAATCTCCTTTCTCTGCAGCAAAAAAATTGCTGTATTCTGCCACACTACATGACTTGACAATTCAGAAGCAGATATAGTACTTTTTTCCCCAGTGCTGACCTTTAAACTCACTCATAAAGACAGAAAGAGACAAAATGCATTAGTAAACTAGCGCAGTATTCTAAGGAAGTGGCTGATGATAGACAGAGCATACCAAGAAAAGCAAATTTAAGTTTCTCCTGGAATGGCAGATCCTCATTTCTGATACGAGGACTCTGAGGAACTTTTAAGCAGCATAAAAAACCTGAAGACACATTTTAATGTTGCTACACTGAAATATTATATTGCATACAATAAGTGTATGTTTGAACAGAACACAATCAAGAACTTCAACATACATTTGGTGAGGGGGAGGAGTGGAAGATAAACCAAACTCCTGAACAGCTGATTATGGTAACAGTGAAGAGGGAACAAAAGCAGCTCCTGCCAACACTAATTTTTAGCTGCATTGTTACTGACAATTAGCAGCTTGGATGTTTTGCTGCGTTTGTGTTGTAAGCAACAGTTCTTTTCCCTGAAGTTCAAAGCTTGAACGACACCACAGCTGTTAAACAGTGTTTCTACAGCCTCTGTCAGCTTTGCTGCCTGAACTGCACACCAATCTGGCCTTCCAGCCTAGGGACCAGTTTAATTAAGGTTGCAAAAGGCAAATAACATGATCATATTTTCTTCCAAGGATGCCAAGGAGGCTTACCAGCCACCCTGGCCAGGAAGATTCCAGGTCCAAGAATGAAGAAAACAAGTGATGAATTAGGCACTCCAAACACAAACAGCCTAATCTGTTACACAGACACAGTGATGAGCACAAGCCAAACCAATCCCCAGTCCCTGCCTCTGTATCCACACCTCAGGCCAAGCACCACTGAGCACAACTTAGGAGCTACTCAATCACCTTTAAAGTGTTCTTTCAAAGGAAAGCTCACATGCAATGCTTTCCACTGTTTCTCATACTTTCATCTTCTCAATGTTCATCATACTACTCTTAAAAAACCAAACTAGTTACAGAGAGAACCAGTGACACTATAACTATTCCCACTGCCTGTGTCTCTCTGCCTGTGTCTCTCCAGCCAGCTGGAACATAGGAGAGAGAGCACCCAAGGACTCAGTGAAGGACAAAAGTGAAGGACATGTCTACACATATGGAATATACAGGTATGATGATCCTGGTCTGTCTCCAGAGACAGCTGAATGAGAGACAGCTTGAGTGCAGCTTCTGGACCAGAGCTAATTCACAGTCCTACTTTCACCAGACAAGGGCTAGAAATATCCACACGACTCCCAGGCAAACCTGTGCCAATGCACACGCAACTGTAACATGTTTCTGGTGGATATATGACTAGAAAGACACAAAATCACACATGACCCTCACCTAGAAAACATGAGACCACCTGCTCGGCAGTCTGCTTCTGGGAAAGGTGTTTCATGAGGGATCCAACACAATCTGATCTTACAGGCCTGTAACACCAGCTTCATTCCCAGTACATCAAAATATAAACAGAGCATCAAGTCAAGGCTTTCTGTATCTTTCTAGCTCCTCTGGTGTTTGAAGAGCATGGCACTGAGATCCACAGAGGCTGATACTCCTTTGCTGCTCTCATATCCCATTATTCAATGTTCCCCATTAGCTGGGGTTGCAAAATCCCATAGCAGAGGAGAACTTTGAACAGGGTTGCTTCCTCCATCAGCACTCAGACAGGGACACTCCAGAGCCTATGCCATCTCTGGGAATATCCTCTGCCTGCACTGCTCTTCCTTCCTGTAGCAGAGCAATTTCTACAGGCATCCAAAATATTTGCTGGACTAGCCTTCCAACTGCAACAGTGGGGAGAGAAAGAAATATACAATCCAGTTTGGAAAAGGAATAAGACACACTCATCTGCTCTAATAGAGGTTTCAGGAGGTCCTCTCTCTCTTGAAGACCTGGAAGAAATTCTGTTCAGCTGTAGTACACATGAACACAAAGCCAGATGTGCCCAAACTGCCTACTCTAGCCTCCAAATTGTCAGCCTTGGGAGTACACAGGCCACCCCCCATTCAAAAGCACAATACTGTATTTGCATGGAGCTACATCGTTGGAACTTTTTAACTCCAACTTGGCAAGCCTGCATGAAGCCAATGTCCTGATATGTCAAATCATATTGGGATTTGCCTGTATAGGGCACCCTGACTTGAAAAGTACAGGCATATCCAGAGACTGCATGTCCTCCAGCTGCAACTCACACCTACTCCTAGTTGGGTGTGCTTACAGCTATAGTAAGATATATGGCAACTGTGCTACTTCTCCCCTCACCACATTCAAAGCACCATCACAGCTAGCAGCAGTATTCTATCTGTACAGTGCTATAGTTGGAGAAGCCAGTAAACCAGCAGCCATTCTTACTGTAGCAATTCCCACAATTCTGGCACTGATTTCCCAAAAGAAACGTTTTTGCAACCTATCAGAAGGGAAAAAAGAGGCAGGAAAACTCAGCAGCTTCGTAACACCACAGAACAGTCTGTGGCACCCACCATTTTGAAATGTGACAGTTCCCATGGCACTCTATCAAGCCCTGATTTCTGAGTCTCACAAGGCCATGAGGTGCATTGCCATGTAACGCTGACCAGGTTGGCTGAACCAGAAGCTCAGGTCTCAGTGCACTGCCTGAGGCAGACTAATTGTGAAGAAACGGGGATGTGTCCTCAGAGACACAGTTCACATCAAGCCTGAAAAAAGGTCACACCATCATATGTCAGAAACACAATGGTAGTTTTATTTGCAACACGTTAGTGGGGTAGACCCCAAGCCATTCTGCTTCACGCAAATCAGCGGTGACCCTGTGGGTTTGGGCAAATTGCCCAAGTTTGGGTAGCTTGGCACAAATAGATGAAGCAACAAACAGCAACAGCAGATGACTCTTTAATTTTAATTAGATGGAGGACTAATGTTTTTAAATGCAACTCAGTGTCATCTCTGAGGAACAAGAGTGCTGAACAGAAATTTCTTTACATTCCATTAAATAATGGCAACAAAATGACTGATTAATTATGAAAACTACCTTTTAAAAGCCTTGTGGGTGTACCACAGAGATAGTTGGATGGTGACTAATTTTCCGTATCATTCAATATCAGTAATTTGGATTTAAAATGAGATGAAAACAGAAATTGGCAGACTGTCTGTTCCGCCTTTATAATGAAGGAGTAGCTAAGTGAAACCCTACCCTAAAATCCATTATGCTCAAGCACTTTATTCTATGCTAGAGCCACTGTCACCAGTACTCTTGCAGAAGCTGCTCTGTTTCAAGACAACAGTCATTCAAGCCTAAGAAGTTAATGTTGTGATTCGATAAATCCACAGCTACTTTAAGAGACTACTTGTCATTTATGTATTTCAAATAGAAGAGCTTAATCAGATCTAAGTGCAAAGTAATGACAGCAAAGCTGCACACTCACAAGTGACAACAGCAGCAATTTCACTATGTACTTGTGGTAAATTACATGGATATTCTGTTGTAACAGGACTCCTCTTTCTTCTGCTGATCATCAGCCTCACTCAAAGCAAAAACAAACCTGCCACTGATCTGCTTTAGCAGAGTCCTTCAGACCAAACTTTTATTATTCTGGCACTTTCAGAGGCTGCCATCATTACCTAAGACAGACTTAAAAGAGAAAGAAGTCGGCATTGACTAGGAACACCAAGGAAACAGTATCCATGTACTTACTTAGCAACCGCATTTATATACAAATAAACACATCTCCACTCTTTATACATTACCCACGCACCTGGCACATGGTTAATTCCACAGTCTATTACAATTGCACCAGGTTTGATCCATTCACCTTTTACCATTTCGGCTTTACCAGCTGCAACCACCAGGATATCAGCTTTACCAACCTATAAAGAAAGCCAAATAAACAACTCTGTATCACACCAGCAGAACTGCTTCAGCAACTTCAATTGCAGTGAAATTGTTTGCTCACCCATTGCCATCAAAGGGATGGAAGGACATCATAAGCAGTTAAAGGTAGCTAGCAGTTCCTTGGCAAGCACAAATTCCTAGCTAGAATTTATGGCCTATTTTCACACTCCTACCCTGCACTGTTGCTAGTCAACATTTCACAACCTCCTTTGAACTACTCCATGATTCTCAAGTGGATCACATAGACTACTTTTAGATAAAATTAAAGCCTGCATATTCTTATCTTCCTCTCTTCAAATATCCCTGCATATTTAACTGTGGTTTTCAATGCTAGAAATATACCCAGCACTCATCAGATGGCAGCCAAGAACAACCCCTGCACAGAACTCTGAGCTGCACATGACCTGTGGCAGCATTGCCTTGTGGTTTTTAAGTCCAGGACTTTGTTACATGCAACTCCAGGGAAAGGTGATTGTAATTCAGCACTAATATTCGTTCAGACAGCACTCAGTAACATCTCACAGATTTGGTTGAAAAGCTGGTGTTAGAGACTCTGACTAAAGCTGGTTGTCAGTTCTTGCACTGCTTAATTCATGTTTGCTTAGGAAGCTGCTATCCCTTGGAATTTTTTCTTTTAATCTTCAAAAGAGAAAACTATTTTTAAGATTTCTTTAAGAATTAGCACTTCAATTATTAATCAACCTAATGACAGTCTACTGAACAGCAACTTAACAGAACGAAGCATTGCAGTGTTTTTGATCTTCCTTCTGAGTTATATTCAAATACACCTACCCTCTTTTCAGCTTTAGTACTTGCCTACAGAGCCTGGCAGTGTTGATTGCTCTACCAAATCCAAGTAGGTGGCAGCACAGCAACACACTATTTCTGTCACTCTCACTGATAAAGAGGAAAATGGTACCAACTCCCAGTCATAGAAAATAGACTGGGGGGGAAAAAAAAAAATGGAGAAAACATTTGGTCTAGCATTTCCCAGCCATTAAAGCAAAAGACCACCTGGCCTTTTCAGGAATAAACAAACACATAAGCTGTCTTGCAGGCCACTACTTGGAGATTAGGTAGGGATGATTAAATTCTCAGAACCTGCCCAAAGAACACAAAAATAATAACTTTATTGTTATAATTAAAATCCTCTAATTAAGGACCAAAAATAATCAAGACTCTATTCCAACAGAAGTATTTACACCACTATTCAATGAACAGGACTGGGAAACTGTTTCAGGTGAAAGACAACTCGGATCTAATGACTTAAGAGTAGCAATACACTGAGTAGCAATGTGCACCAGTAGCACTGGCTTGCAGCAGCTAACTACAACCTATCAGGCATCTATCCTGTCCTTACCTCCTCAGCCAGCGTTGAGGTCTTGGAATGGCAAGTGGTTACTGTTGCGTGATTCCAGAGCAGCAGGTCATGCATGGGAGCACCAACAATCTTACTGCGACCAACCACTACAGCTCTTTTCCCTGCAACCTGGACGCCTGCACCACAGAAAGTAAGGAGAAAGTAAAAATAGGTCATTGTTCATTCATTCTAGTACAGACTTACTCAAACAGCTCTGAAGCGTTTTGGTCAGCTTAAGTCTGGCTCTGGTACTTCAGAATAGTATTCTTCTTCTGGGTTGTGTGTGATAGGGAATTGGAGCTGGGAGGGCAGAAGAAGGAACCACTTTCAAACTAGCTTTTTTCCTATCTGAAAAGGCAGAGATGAAATGTGGCTTTTCAACAAACATTTAAATGTGAAACAGCCTCGCAAGGTGCATAATTTCTCCTCTTATTGAACACTACTGCACTCATGAATAATGAATGGAAACCTCCTTACCTGTCTGCTTGATAAGTTCCATGCATCCTTTTGGCGTACAGGGAATAAAACAGTCTCCAAGGTCCCCTCTAGAGAGTTTCCCAGCATTGATGCTACTTAAGCTGTATTTTGGAAAAATAAAGGCCAAGTAAGGTTCCCAGCCTCATGATCACCATTCAAAAGAAAAAGAAAAAACAAGAAGTTTCTATCTGGAGTAGCTGTCATGCTCTCCAGATGTGAAGTTAGCTTACCCATCTACATCCTTCTCGGGTGCAACAGCATTGGTTATTTTTTCTGTGTTGATGGGTTTATCAGAGTCAAGTGGCAGCTGCACTATAAAGCCATGGACAGCGGGGTCTCCATTCAAAGAGGCAATGCACTTGAGGACCTACAAGTAAAGACCAAAAACCATAATGACCAATAAACTGAAATATAACTGATGCAAAGAAAAAAGCACAATCCTATCTGGATTAGCAGACACACACAAAATGTTTAGTTTTTCCACTCAAGAGTATAAATTACTTGTATTTTTTATTTTTAGAAAAATACCTGTTAAAGTCTCTAAATTTTACATTGTAGTGTTTTCATCTTCTTTTAAAAATAAAAAAATCTCAGCAGGTTCCAGTTCTTTTTTCATGAGTTAATATCTATGGGCAACCAGTCTTTTTTTATACAATAAGAGAGCAAATATAAGTTTATCTCCTGAGCTCAAACCCAGAATTATGTTTTTTTTTTAAAATTATGGGCTGTATTACTTACATCAGCTTCTGTTGCTGTAACCAGTCTTTTTTTATACAATGAGAGAGCAAATATAAATTTATCTTCTGAGCTCAAAACCAGAATTATGGGGTTTTTATAAATTATTGGCTGTATTACTTACATCAGCTTCTGTTGCTGTGTTTGGCAGTTTTATGTGATTAGCACTGATCCCAATCTGCAAACAAGAATACCAAATAATTATCTGATTTCTGAATTGACATCAAAGATTGATCTGGCTATGCTCTCAGTCCAGGCCAGCCACAGCTACATTCTGTCACTCTTAGCAGCTCTATCTCCTGTTCCTGTGGTTAGAGTCCTACTATTTGGAAATACTATCAATGAAAGAGAAGAAGAAAGATTAGTGCTTTGCCTACTTAGATTGGTTCATACTTCAGCTGTCTCGATATAACAATATCTTGGCTTGACTGCATACTGCCTTGAAAGGCCAGCAGAGGAGATGCCAGCTATCACCTAGGGTAACAGGGACTCCTCTATGTTCCTAGCCCTGCTGTAGCACGTAATGTACCACTCAGTGACAGATGCAAGGCAACTGCAGGTACAAGACATTCAGGGAAGATAAATGCATGGCCACAGGTCAGGAAAGACAGAGCACCAGCATTTCAAACACATGTAACCTAGGAGATGATCACACAAAATGTGGCACCAGCCCACGCAGTTGTTACTGGAGTACCCCACTTGGCCAAGTGGCAGGTAAACACACCTGTACTACTTCCTTCTAAGAAGGAATTCAGGCCAACACTGGTTTCTCCACCGTGGGCAAAGCTTAGACAGAACTATTTGATTGGCATTTGTTTTTTCATATTCAGATTTGACCTACTGTAGGAGGGGAAAAAGAAATATTAAGATTTTGAGCATTACCTCAGCAGCAGCCTTCAACTTCATATTAATGTAGAGGTTCGAATCATCCCGATTGCCAACCTAAGGTTGAAAAGACAGTTGAGTCACACTGCAGAGTAGAGACTCAGTGACAGGCTCAGACAGGCTTAACCCTTAGCTCCCTTCGCTTCCTCTGAGCTACACCAAGGAGAGAGAGGTATTCTTGAATAACTGTAAACACACTGATAGAGGCTATAAGTAGCTGGAGCTAACAGGAAAGTGTTCTTTCAAGTAAGAGGCAGCTAAAGACAACTTGTCTCATCTCCTGCATAAACACTATTCACACCTTAGAAACACAGTGCTCTCTAAAGCAGAAAATACTGCCTGCCTTCTCATCTAAGAAAGTTAAATCTCTAGCTAATTAACATGATCAGCGGGTGCTGATAACATCCAATTTTCTGATTAAGGATTTCAGAAAAGTTGTGCCTCTTTGATATCCAGGAATCTTATTTTTATGCATATATATGTGCCTCAATGGAGAGATTTCTTCCACTCCTGTTTTGTACCTTGAGAATTCTCCTGACAAAGAAAAAACAACAAAAACAAGAACAAAGTGATGCACAAAGAGAAAGCAGCAAGTGGAACAAATGCCTGTAGTTTTTGGCAGTATTGGGTGCTTACAGTACAACTGTGTTTCAGAAGGCTGCTTGCATCATTCAGTGTATTTTGTTAAAAGGTTCCTGTAACCTTGTAACCTTACAACTCCTTGTAACCATAAGAAAATGAGGGGCAAATAAGGAACAGCTGATAAGCAAACTCTTGAAACCCCATTCCCTGGTACTCAGTAGCTATCCCTGGTTCTCACACCGATTACAAGCTGCAGGGATGACTGCATTACCTGATCACCCAGCATACACTGGTTCTTCTTCCCTAGGGTGAGATAAAGGGGCTGTTTCCCCTTTAAAATTTGCTGGATTTAGGAAAAGGTATGCCTTATACAGGGCAGAAAAGAAGGAAGAGTGGGCATCAGGAGGTGTCAGCAAACAAACCACATGTATTGTGCAGAAGAGGACGTTCCTGACTCCAGGACATAAAATAAAGATTGACTGACTTATTCATTGAACTCAGAGGACAACAGAGAACTCCCAAGAAAAGAGCACATATTGCATGGGGTGCTACACATCAAAACCAGCTAACTGAAAAATAGACAGCTGAGAATATCAGTATTGGGAGATGAAATCCAAGCCCAGACTGTTTGGTAGCTTTTGAAAGTGTCAGACAGCCAGAGAGCAAACAGGTTGTAAAGAACTCTGAGACAAGCCAGGACTGAACAGAACACAGCACAACTAAGAAAAAACTTCAATAACACTACAAGACAGCAATTTTTGAAGACAGTTTTCCAGGTCAGCAGTTCAGCAACTTCCATCAAAGCATCCCTTACTAAATTTTAAATAAAAGACCTTCCCGCTTCCTTTTAAACACCTGAAGATAAGTTTTCTGTAGATATGACCTTCTTAAAGCTAATGGAAAAGAAAACCAGAAAAAAAACCATACAAATTTGTTCCTGGCACTGAAAAGGAGCATGGTCTTTGTGTACTATAGTGGTCTTAGCACTGGAACCCAGAGACAGGCACCAAAGAGCTCTTCAGGAGCCCAAAATACTGCATAAACACAGAAGCCACTTCTCTCAGCAGCCATTCTCAGTCCATCAGTTTTTTTGTGGCCACACAGTTCCTTCCTGTGACATGACATTTGCTACTGCTAGTCACCTTCTGATCTAAGTGCAAAGAGCTTCCATTTTTCATAGTTCCAAGGGAAAAAAACCATAATCACCTTAATTCTGACAAACACAGGCCAAAACCCTGTACTTATGAGTGCTTTTTCCCTCCCCAAGTGGTTTTGTGTAGACTCTAGCATTTACTCACACTTCTGACAGACATCAAACTCATCAATGGGATTTTGTCATATCCCCTGCACTCAAAGTCTTCTGGCCAAAGGTGGTTTAGGTTGGTTCCCTGCCCCCCTTCTCTCTCCATGTTCTGATGTAACAGCAAACCAAATCCCTTAGTAAACACCCCATTTCAAAGACTCCTGGCACAAACACATCTTCGAAAGCTGACAAGCTTTGGGCCTTGGAATAGAGTCCAAATGCAGAGACCTGGAATAGAGTCTACACGTATTTTCTTCTTAATAGGCAAGAAGCCTGCTTTCACCATGTCACAAACATGATGCACAGAGAACTGCAAGGGTCTGATGAAAAGAAAAGAAAACAAACAAAAAAAACCCCTCCCAAAATAAAACAACCAACCCCAAATCCCCAGAATGTTTCTGGGCCCTGTTTTTTGGGGAAAAGAGATCACAGAACTGAGTTACCATCCCACAGGAAACTCTGCTCTTCTGCTCCTTATAAAATGTTACCACTTGCAAGTCAGTTTTGATGAAGCTCATCAGCTGTGCACTTACCATTGCAAAGCAACACAGATTGTCTGTAGTTGTCATTAAAGGAAACAATACCTGCAAAATTGCGAGTCCTGGTCTGAAGCCTGGAAATTTCTCTTTCATCTCAATAACTTGCTGTTTTAGTCTCTCTCTCACTTGTCTGAAGAGGGAAAACAAAACAAGGTAGAAGTTAACCAAGGGGCTGAATTCTCATACAATGATAAGTCTGGAGTTGAAAAGATGACACACGGGCAGACTGGCAAACATCTACTTATGCCTCGAGTACACAAGTCCCAGCAACCTCCAAATAAGATTAATGTCCATAAATCACTGAGACACTTTGGAAGTTTCATTCAAACTTATTTTAATTTTTTAAGCCCACTTTGTGCTTCTTCATGGTCTCATAGGATACAAGGATTAAAAAAAATACAAAATTTGGCATGGAAGTTTCTGGAAACTTCAAATTCCCTACTCAAAAGCAAATCCTCTTTCCACACATATGCTGTAACAAATCTACCTGTCTTCCACAGGCACCAGTCAACACTGTCACACATGCTGTCCTGGTAAGAACAATGAATCTACAATAGTAAAACTCTGGAAAATAGCTAAACAAACAGGAGTTATGCAAAGATACACCTCTTCTACTGTTGGTCAATACTATGTACTTCTATTTCCTGCCTGCTTGGCCTGACTCAGGCTAGATACCACCTTCCTGCCTTCAATCTGGTTCTGTGCCTGTCAACTATCATGTGAGAAAAAGCCCCCAGCCCGAGGGCTTCCAAACAAAGCAAAGAGCTGGAAGGAGAATGTGAGGTGGACAGAGGTGAAGCAGTGAGGAAAATTAGCTAAGTCCTGGTACACAGCTCAGGTCAACTCTTCAGTGAAGACAAGTTTAAGGATACAATTATTGAAACACTGAAATGGAAGCATGAGAGGATTCACTGATCAGCTCAGATGTCAACTCATACCCAGTTTACCATGCAACATTTTAGAAACAATGAGTACCCATCACTGGTAAATCAGCTGCAGACAGCTCTGTCACCACCTTCCCCAGCTTTGCATTCCTCTCTGATTTCTCAATCACTGTCTGGCCCCATGCACATGATCCTTCACCAGGGAAGGTGGTGAGGAAGAGGTCCTGGTGCCAGGCTCAATGTTCTTTTTTGAATGTGAAATTCTGCCAAAAGCCTGGGTGCAGACCCAGCATCACTGCTCTGTCTCCTCACCAGAGGCAGTCGGCATTCAGGGAGAAGAACTGACCAGTTGTGCCCATCTCACGGGCTCACAGCACTGGACAGGGGCTGTGGACCTTCAATGCAAACATAGGAGATACTCATTTAAAGGCAAAAGTCAGGTCAGCAAACCTCACAGGACACTAGAGGCTTGACAGGTCTGTCCTCCTTCCATGTGATCTCCAGCCCATGTCCCACTGACTATTCTCAAAGAGATGAGAAGGTGCTACCATCATGCTTAGTAAATCTACCCTGCTCCAAACACCCTGCCGTTTTAAAAACAGATGGTCTCCTTGTGCTCCTCACCCTCAAATCAGTATCACAAGGTCTGCTGCTTCCCAAGTGGAAACAGACTTCCCAGACTGGAGGAGGTGCTGTTGGTGCAGCAAGGGTACAGGGACAGAGTAAGTAGCTGATGCCAGCTGGGATTCCTGCTATAAAGGGAAAATCTGGGATGACAGAGAGCCAGAGAAGCCAACTCTACCCTGCAACTATGAGCTCCAAATCAGAAATGCTAGAGGCAAGAAGAAAGGGAAATGGGAGCAGCACGTGGCTCTGCTGCAACCCAGCAGCACCGATCCCAGGGGGTGGTTGCAGCTGGCCCAGCTAGAAGCAGCCCTGAGGCTGTCCTAGGTCCTGCCTCGGGGGGAAATCACACAGTCTCCTGCTCCATCCCAAACCACGCATCTCTCCTGCTGCATCCTGAATCATGTGGTCAGAGCTCTGCTACACCTGAGGAGCAGGTTCAGAGTATTTATAGGTGTTTGTGTCTGGCCAAGGTGTTCAAAGTCTCTTAACAAGCTTTGGTAAAAGAGCTTGTTTTCAATTTTACTTAAGCAATAGTAGCTCCTCAGCGTCCTTTAGCTGTCACCTCTGTGAAAGCCTTGACACTAAGACTGGCTTGCTATGACAGTGCTTTCCAGACTCATCAGCCTTGTCCTAGCAATTCTTCATCCTGAAGTTACAAAAGTTCATCTGCTGGGTGGCAAAATCACCAACTGCTTCTCCTTACACTCCAGCTGTAAGCCCCTATAGAAGGCACCAAGTCTACAGCTGCAGACACAACAGGGCCCGAGCTGACAAGCAGCCTGTAAGGACAACACAGGGACCACAAGGAGCATCAGAAACCCCCTGTGCATGGCCTGCGAGCGGGTGCTGTGGGCCAGCTCTTTGAGGGACCTGTTTCTGAGAACAGCCTCTGGTGTTCCAGTAAGGAAGGCACAGCACTGGTTTGCAGCCTGCAAACAAAAAGAAAGGCAAACAAACATGAAATGTATTTCTTAATGTATTTCTCCTTCTCTGGAGACATTCAAGACCCGCCTGGACGCCTTCCTGTGTGATCTCATTTAGGTTCCTGCTCTGGCAGGGGGATTGGACTGGATGATCTTTCGAGATCCCTTCCAATCCCTGACATTCTGTGATTCTGTATCATAATTTATGATGCAGTAAAGCCCTTATAAGGGGCAGGCAATTGGAAAGGGTCTCAGGTCTGGGTTTTACTTTAATCCAGTCTTCTCAGTGGAGGAGAACCAGGCCCACCCAAGGGTCTAGCTTCTCTCTGTCCTCTGTGAAGCAGGGCTGTGATGTGCTTTCACTCCCAGCAGCCATCCATGACTCTTCTCATATTATATTGCTGTCATTTTCTGTAATTAGGCACCAGCTCACTTCCCCTTCAGCTACAGAAGAAAGGTAACACACACAAACACACACAAAGTGGTGCTGCCAGCACTGATTTGCTTTAGGAGCCTTAAATCAAGAAATCACTTGTTAGACAGCCACCTAGTGTCAACTACCACTGCTCTCTAGTTACCAGAAAAGCAACAGGCACAAAGATTTGAGAAAAAGTTAAGGAAAAAAAAAATTAAAATCCTTGGTTTAACTCTGCAGACTTACAAATACATTACTAAATAAACTTTGCAAGCCAGTGGCTATTTAGTAATACCGTTTGCCAAATTCTATTGTCGACTTCAGGTCTTCACAAAGATAAAAGCTCGTATTGATAAATCAACAACATTTTTTTACTAGCTGTATGAAAACACTTTTAAGTCTTCAAACATAAATTTGCAATTGTATGTGGCTATTTCTCCAAAAGCCTTCCCTGTGACACCAAGACCTCTCCTGTGCCCACTTGCTCTTCCATAAACAAACTGAAACCACAAACAAGGGTCCAGGGTCCACACAGGTTAAGGACAGCACATGGCTCTAAGCATACAGTACAAAAGCCAGCTCCAAAGATTAAAGGACTTGTTAGCCTTTCTTTCTCTAGACTGCAACAGTGAGCTGAATTTAAATTCATTAACTGAATTTCCCAGAATAGCAAAGGACAAACCACACTCCTCCAGCTCTGCTGTCAAAGGAGGGAGAAGCACAGCTTGCAAGCCAGTGCCGTCCCAGGCAGACCCCACTACCATGGCTGTGGTGGGAGAGGACACTTCACCAAGCTGAACATGACACCAGGCTGTGTTTCTGTCCAGGGATCTACATGAATACTACCAAATGTATGACCTGCCAAATGCCTACTTCAGCAACAGCAATACCCCAAGGGTTTGGCCTCACTGCCTGGATCACAAGATTCCCCAAAGGTGTCAGAAATGCTCTTCCTGTGGCCCTCCAGAAACGGCCATATAAAGGTGATGGTCCTCCCCAGGTCCTGTACCACCTTGGTCAGAGCTGCTGTCCCTACAGCCATTCCTCCTTACAGCCTGAAGCACTGTCACTGCTCGCTTTTGTTGTCCCCATGACAAACAAACAACTGCAGTGTGTAAGAGACAAGCTTCTCCTTCCGCAGACCACCATGGCACTATGTCCCAGCTAGCAGGACACTGCTTTATCTTCAAATACTGTAAAGAGGCTGCAAGCAAGCATGCCACTAAACATCCTCCTGGCATCCCAAAGAGGAGACAAAAAGCAGTCTCTCCTGGGGACAGTCACAGGTTGGCTGTCCCAGGAGTGGCCCTGACATGGGCAATGACTTTGCAAAATCTACCTGAATACTGCTGGTAAATCAACTTATGGCTCCAGTTGAGGGAAGAAACCGTTCAGAGAACAGAGCTGGAATCTGTTCAAAAGTGTCCTGCCCTACAACTGTATGATCCCAGCACACTGTCATCATCTCATAGAGGAACTGCCTGCTTTTTTCTACCACTTCCACACTCTCACAGTTTTTAACCACTCTTTTGGTTGTGTCAGCTCAAATACTTGTCCGAGCACTCCTCAGGCCAGATAAATAAATGAAGATGCTTTTGCTTTTTCATCATGTCCAGAACCCTGGTCCAATGAGGGCCACAAAATGGCGGAGCTGAAGAAGCAATCATCTGTAGGGGATGGGACAGGCAGCATTTGAGGAACCTCTCAAATGTGGCTGGGTACCAGCAGAACAAGAGCGTGTAAGCTTCACATAAAGCTGGGTCTTTAAAACTTACATGAAGGATTTGGCCCATAGATGAGTTACAACACCATGAACTGGCATGACCAACTTCCCATGCTGCAGTGGCAATCACACCAACCAGGTCTGCATCCTAGAACACCCAACTATCAGGTGATTTAATAGAGGACAACGTTGACAGAAATAGGTAAGGACTCAAACTACATTTGTGGGGCCACAAGCACTTCAGCCAATACTCCAGGCCATATTTACAATGGTCTGTCTTCACAAAGAGTGGTATTAAGATTTTCTTCCTTCCACGAAGGAGACATGGCAGTCCCTAACACATTCTTTCTCTTAGGACTCCTCCTTTCCATGTAGTCTGGTGCTGATGTGCATGGATGACAGCACTGTGGCCCTATCATCCACCAGAAAATGTTTTCTCCTACCTTGCAACCTCTTTGGAGTAAGGTCCCATTTTTTAAATTCTGTGTCTATACAGCACCTAACACAAGGGGTTCGCACTCCTGTTTGGGGCTGCTCAGTGGCACTGAGCCATACTGGACCACACAGTACATTTTCTAGGTGTGAACTAGCTTTATCTCCTCATAAAGTTTTCCTTATTTATAGACACAAGCAAGCTCTCTCGCTTACTCTCTCTCACACAAGGTATTTATTCTCTCTACATGCTTCACAAAAGTAAGACTGTCACTACCTACCTGATTTTTGTTTAAATAACTGACATGACTCTGAATTAGGTATTTTTTTCACCTCCCTTTGGGGAAGGGGTGATCGGTGGCAGGAGAAGAAAGTTCATAATACTGAAGAGTTTTGATTTAAAACAGAGAAACTCAGAATTACGTAGCTGTTAACACTACTTGATTGATTCACCTCATCTGTTAATATTTGACTGACTTACAAACAAACACTTTTCTCCAGTAAAGGATAAAGTAACAAAAAACACCTCCCAAAAGATAGTAACTGAAAAGACTTTGCAGTTGAGTCAAGTCAGAAACACTCCCTTTCTACAACAGCAAATTCAGTTGAAAATTCCTAGAAAAACCACATGCCTATCGCAGCTTCTGCTGCCAGACTCTTGGCCTGGGGGTGGACTGTGGTCAAGAGGAATCCTCTGCACTTCTCTCGAGGGTCTGGAAGAAAAGGACAGGTATCTGCAGAGTGGATAGCCCATTTCCTCATGCTTCCTTCAAGTATTCCACTACGAAAAAGCAGAAGCAAATAAGTGCCATTCCTGTAGAGCAAACAGGTTTTGCTACACTGGACATAAATACATCAGAAATAAATGGACTGAGGGAGGACGGCTGCATAGCTGCAACTATTTTTCCATTTTGTGTTGTCTTCAGGTTGAGATTTCATTCCTTTGGAAGACAGGCTTCAGCCAAACACCTCAGAGCTGTGCTGGAAACTAAGCAATCCTTTCTCCTGTATGTGCCTATTAAAAACTTAGGTTTCTCAGGTATTTGCACAACATCACAAAGGTCCTCATCTCTGAAAATAGCTGCTAATGTAATACTGAAAACAAACAGAAATGTAAAAAAAATGCCACCACTGTATCTATAAATTAAAAGAAACAAAGTAACGCAATATACACTGCCAAGGAAGCTACAAGTTTTAAGGTGAATGCTCAGAATCCCTCCAAACACATTCATTGTACTCAGGCTAGCATCTTTACAGATTTTTAGTCACTCTAAAATTGGAATAACGTATAGTTTGAAAGGATCTACTACACCTTTCTTTTAATTCTGGCACTTCCTATGCCAGAAAAAGGAAACCTACAGTAAGCACGGGACTAAGTACCACCAGCACCACATATATGGCATGCAGACCACACTGGCTTCAAGACTGTCAAAAGCATTAAGGTCTAAGGAAGCACACAAGACTGGGAGACTGCAATATCCAAGTGGTACTGGGCCAAAAATTACCAGGTAAAAAAATATGCAAGCGGCCTTTTATCATGGATATTGACATTCAAGACACATTAGGCCGACTTTTCAGAGATGCTACACTGTCAGTTGGATGTAGATGTGTCGTATGCAGCAACACCTAATATTGCATCTAACAACTTTGCAGAGATTACTATAGATCATTTCAAATTTATACTTCCTGTCCAAATTTTCTGGTTATAGAGAGGAGGTACTGAATGAACCTACCTAACCAAACCCCATTTGCACAGAGTATCACAACAAAGTGTTATCATTTGCTTAGCACTGTGTTTTCCTAAAGTTAGTGAAATTTGTTTAGCTTTCTTACCTTTTCTTACCTGTCTGTATAGCAGCAGTAGTAAAAAGAAGCAAACTAAAAGACACATCACAGGGTCACCTATACTCAGGGCTGGCCAGCTGAGTAAAAGCTGAAAAGCAGAAGGAAGCTTTTTCCTTTAGGGTCTGTCAGATCTTTCAAATAACTGGACAACTGTGAACATTCATCTAGATCCAACACATGGATTAACTTATTTTGTTTTAAAAAGGAGTGACCAACGCCTGTACAGTATGAACACAAAGCCCATACCTAAAGCACAGGTTCCCAACTCCTGCTCATAAAGCATCCTAACACCACTCCATAAATACACAAACACTGTAGGTCAGCTGCCCACTTCGCACCTGCCTGGGCATTTATCTCGGCGCAAAGATGCTGAGCGACCACAAGCCGCTCTGCAAGGCTGATGCTGGGCGCTGCCACCGAGAACCAGGCAGACACACCGGCTGGGCGTCTGGGGGGCAAGGACAATACTTTAGCTTCATTTAAAGATCTTTAATACCACCTTCATTTAACAACTCTCAGCCAGGAAGATGTGAGTTTTAAACACAACATAGTGTAAAAGCTTTAGGGTGTCTTCCAACTGCTTCAGCCCGGGGACTGAGCCAGAGCAAAGGCCACCGCAGCCCCACTCCCCTGGCCAGCTAGGCTGGGTCCCCCGGGGCACCCCCAGCTCGCC
>NW_010327800.1:0-904 GCF_000700745.2 Antrostomus carolinensis
TGATTCTATGATTGTGTGAAATGAAGCCATTTTGTAGCACGAGGCTGAGCACTGAAATAAGGGCACTACCTGGAGCGTGCCTTTTAGTTTTTTTTAATTAAAGTCTAATTAAAAGGTTTTATACCATTTTCCCCAGCAGGAACCACCAACACTGCCCTGACCTCCAACCCCTCTCCAGCTCCAGGAGCTCCCAGCCACTCACCCATTCCACCAGCACCTCATGGGCCACCACCAGAGACATCCACACTACCAGAGATACCCCCAGCACTGGAGACATCCATACCAGGAGAGGAGATGGCCCGGGGGACAGCTCTGGGGACAACTCCACTACCCACCAGCCCTACAGACCATGCTGCAGGTCAGGCCACCTCTCCAGGGGAAATAACTCACCGATGGGGCTGGTTTCAACCAGCAAAGGCTCTTCTACTTTTTCAATGCATTTTTCCCTTCTCTCCAACCCCCTTTTTAGTGAAGGTCACCTCCCTTTTCCTGACTTTGCAGCTAAACATCTCCATTTCTCTCTTCTTCTCCAGTTTCCATCCAGACCGTGGCCTCTTCCATTGGTAAGTTGGAAAAAAAAAAGCTTATTTTGGCAAAACCAGGCTTATTTTCTTTATTTTTTATCTTAAAATCCCTCCTCGGGGCTGTGGGAGGTTTATACCATGATCCAGAGCAACGTCTCCCATGGGGGGGGGAAAGATGCAGCACCCAATTTTCTCCCTGGGGTGGGGAGGACACCTTGTGAACCTGCACAAAACATATCCAACTCTTCACGAAGCTGTTTTGGTTGAGTTGGGCTCAAGGGCGTTGGAAGATGCTCATCAGCCACCGCGGCTCTTCTACAGGTGTCCCAGTGCTGGTGGTTGTCATCATCATGGCTTGTTGCTGCTGGGGGGTGAAAATG
>NW_010327800.1:920-5951 GCF_000700745.2 Antrostomus carolinensis
GTAAGTGTGCTGAGCCCCATCAGGTCTTTCCATCCCAGTGATGAGTTGTTCTACCAAAAGCTGAGGAAAAGCTTTGAGGTGCCAGTGATGCTCCTCTCCCCTCAACAGGAACGTGAAGGACTCCAGAGTGACGGAGACGGCCATCCCCATGGTGGCTCCCACCACTGAGAACGAGGAGATGTTGCCAACTGACGTCTTCCCCATGGGCTGAACATCCACTGCTGGGCAACTCGGTGCAGCCACCAGCCTGGAGGATGTTCCAGGCTTGGATGGAAAGCTGGATGCTTCCCCAAGCAGTGGTGGCATGTGGCAGAGCACATCCTGGTCCTCAGCTGCTCTCTGTGTGGAGCATGCTCGCCCCAGGGACACATGGTCGCTCTTCCCAGCCAGAACAAGTGACTCCCATGGATGAGTCTGCTCCAGCGTCCCAAGGTGTGTAGGTATCTCACTGTGGGGCTGCACAGGGAGTGGGTGAACCCTGTGAGCGCCCCAGGGTGGTGTGACTGTGGTGGGAGTCCCGTGTCAGGAGCCCAAATTCAGAGGAGGTGGTCAGCAGATAGCGGGTTGGCAGCTGGAGGGTGTTTGGGTGCAGGGGATGGGGTTTGGGTCCCAGGGTTGAAGTTGGGCTGCTGTGCCTCAAGTAGCACCTGTTCCTCAGTCAAGAACAAGGTCAGAGTTGGGCCAGCTGAACCTCAGCCCCATTTCTAGATCCACTTTGCCCTCACCCCCAGAAAGCAGCACTGCTTGTGACAGAGAAGGACCCAGCTGAGCACCACCATGTCCTCACCCCCTTCCTCCTCTCTTTCAGCCATTCTCTGACGAACCCCCAACCACAAGGAAGGGTGCTGACACCGTCCCACTGTGGTCACAGGGGTCTTGTATGCAGCTCATGGATCCTTTGGAGGCACTTTTGGTGTTGACCCCAGGTGCTCACCGGCTCTGGCCGCTCGCAGGGGACCATAAGCAGGAGCAATTTCACTACGGACACTACTAAAGACTGAAGACAATCATCTGACCTAGGAAATAATTTTCCTTTCCATGTTTTCCCTTGGTCCATCATCAGTTGTCATCCCTTCGTTTCCCCCTCGCTATGGAACAGGCAGGTTTCTCCTCTAGATGTATAAATATTGTGGATATATTGGATATAAAATAACCCACGTGCAGCAGTTGATTTTTTATCTGGTTGGACATCTCAGCATCCATGATGGTGGGGAGAAATCTACCTCCACAGCAGCAAGGAGTTGCCAGCCACCAGTAGTATCATGCTCTAGAGGCAAAGGGTGGCAGTTACCATCGCTTGTTTGGCTCAGCTGGATGGCAAAAGGATTTTGGGCAGTCAGCTGGAAACCAGGAGGTATCTCAACAACTTAATTTCCACGTCTTCTCCTCGCTGCTGTGTCTTGTCTTCTTGTTTGTGCCACTGTTGGAGCTGGAGGAAGCAGCACGTTGGGTGTGTGACAGACCAAAACCACCTGCAGTGATGCTGCCTCTCCCCAACCTACCACGAGATGGTTGGAAAACAACTGAGGCTGGAAGAGATCCCTGGAGCTGTCTGGTCCAAAGTCCAAATGGAGCTTTGCTGTGACATCCAACATCAAAGTCTTGGGTGAACTTCGGTGAGTAGAAGAGGGAAAGCCCTTCTGGAGTTGGTCACTTTGAAAGTGAAAGGAGAGCCAGAAAAGCAGCTCCTGTTCAATGAATAACCATGGAAATCAGCAGGATGCACGAGCTTCCTCCAGCAGACATGGCTCACAGCTCTGGGCCCAGCTCCAAGAGCAGATCTCTTTCAAAACTGGTTTCAGTTTTGATCTCTACATGACACGGGCTCTGGTACAACGAGCCACGGTGTCTTCAAATGAAGAGCCACCATCAGATTTGTAAGAGCACCATGCTGGGTGCACCACTGCTACTGAGATGGCTGGTAAATAAATGCAACTGAAGACAACTTCTTAAGAGAAGGGAAGAGAAAAAAGAAAGCATTAAGGCTTTTTTTGGGTAAAAATTAAATTTCAGGATTAAAAACACTCTCCAGTTTGTCTTTGAGTTAGACTGAAACCAAACCAAAGCAGTTCTTCAGATGTTGCCTCTCTTCTCCGATGGTTCACTGCAAGGAGAAGGGAAACAGAGTTTGGGGAAAGTCCCCTTGACTGCAAGTCAGGAAAATGAATCCAGCTGGGAGAGATGAACAACTTCCTCCCAGAGCTGACACGGAAATTTTCCCCATTCAAATAGGCTCCAGGAAAAAAGTTCATTTTCTAGGAATGAATTATTTCTTTGGGTACTTTTCAGTGGTGCATTTTGTCTTCTTCTGGGGATTTCACCGAGGTGTGACATGACACAATAGGCATCTTGGTCACTGGAGGTGTTTTCCAGAGGTAATGGAGGGGTAAAGCTCAAAAAAAAAAATGCTGTCCTGTCTGATACATTTTCTCTAGTGCATATAGTGCAGGGATGCAGCGCAGACCACGTGGACTAGCTCTTGGAGAGCAAGGTAGGGCTGGAGAAAAGATCTCACACCTCCTTGCAGAGAACCTAGAGGGTTCCTCTCAGAGCTGGTTTAAAATCCTCCTCCAATATCCACTTGATTTTGGAGATGGGATGTGAAAACAAATCTTGTCTTGCACCCAAGATGGCTCCAGGCCACAATCAGGGCTTTGGAGAGCTGGAGAGCTTTGTTAGAGCTGGATGGGATGTTCCTGAAGCGTTGGGGAAAAAGATGAGCGGTGTCAGAGAGCCAAAGCGCTGCTGTGTGCAAGCGTGGCAAAGGAAACCACCTGCATCCTTGCTGCCATTGCTCTGTGGGAGAAAGAGAGGAGGTTACAGAGAAGAGGAAGGCTGGAGGAAGGCTTCCAACCTCAGACACAACCCCTTCACATCCAGAGAAAAACAACAATGAGCCCAAAGCATCTCCTGCCACCTCTCTGGCAAGGAAATCCCTTATGGGACAGTTTGTTTAATAGCTGCAACCAAAATGTCCCTGTGTAGGTCTTTGCTGGTGAAGGATGAGGCTTTGCCTGTCTCAGTGGGCCCATGAGAACCTAATGAGGTTCAACAAGGTCAAGTACAAGGTTGTGCACTTGGGACAGGGCAATCTCAGGTATGTGGACAGACTAGGAGAGGAACCCATGGAGAGCAGCCCTGCTGAGAAGGACTTGGGTGGACGAGAAGCTCGACATGAGCCAGCAGTGTGTGACTGCAGCCTGGAAAGCCAACTCTGTCCTGGGCTGCATCAAGAGAGGGGTGGGCAGCAGGGAGAGGGAGGGGATTGTCCCCCTTTACTCTGCCCTTGTGAGGCCCTGTCTGGAGTATTGAGCCCCCAAGACAAAAAGATGTGGAGCTGGTGGAGCAGGTCTAGAGGAGAGCCAGGAAGATGATGAGAGGGCTGGAGCACCTCTCTGCTGAAGAAAGGTTGAGGGAGCTGGGCTTGTTGAGCTTGGAGAAGAGAAGGCTCCAGGAAGACCTCACTGTGGCCTTCCAGGACTTGAAGGGAGCTTAGAAACAGGAGGGAGAGCGACTTTTGCCCTGGGCAGGTAGTGACAAGACAAGGGGAAATGGTTTTAAACTGAGAGGGGGAAGATCTAGGTTGGATATTAGGAGGAAATTTTTCACCTAGAGCGTGGTGAGACAGTGTCCCAGGTTGGCCAGAGAAGCTGTGCCTGCTCCTCCCTGGAAGTGTTGAAGGCCAGGCTGGATGAGGCTTTGAGCAACCTGGTCTAGTGGAAGGTGTCCCTGCTGCTGGCAGGGGGGTTGGAACTGGATGAGCTTTAAGGTCCCTCCCAACCCAAACCAGTCTGGGATTCTGGCAGGGGGGTTGGGACTGGATGAGCTTTAAGATCCCTCCCAACCCAAACCAGTCTGGGATTCTGTGATTCAGTGCTCATGTCCTCTGCTGATGGCACAGAACCATCTGCTGTCTCTTGTCCTGGACATGGAGCTCCAAGCTCCACAGATTTACTGTGTGCTCACTAGGGCAGCTTAGACTTCACTGCACCCTCTGGGCAAGGATCCGCTCCAGAATGAAAAGGTGGGATCAAAGCTGACCCCAAAAGTCAGATTGTTGTTGGGTTGAGGGCTGCTCTGCTCACCCCAGACAAATGACCTGTGGCCTCCACAGAAGCTTGGAGTCAGAAATGGGATCTGACACAACAAAACCCCAAAATTGGCCCCACCAAGACCACAATTGGTCTCAGAAGAGAGGCCAAGGCTTGAGTGGATCTGTGGGAATTGCAACATCACCCCTAATCATGCGGTTGGGAAGTCACCCCATGTTACAAACCGAGGTTGTGAACAGAAGTAAAGGTCCAGGGAGCTGAGGACATGAGATCCAGCTATGGGATGTTCTCTGCTCACTAAAGCCTAGTGCTGTGGTTGTCCCCACACTCCCTGGTGTGACCACTCAGCCACAGAACACAACCAACCCACAAGCAACCAGAGCATCTTGTGAAGGTTCCTGATTCAGAAACATCATCTCAAAAGCCAGGGGAAGGGACGTACGTGAGTCACAGGGAGCTTCTTCACAACCAGTTGGGAGCTGGACTCCAGTGGTTTCATACACTGTGACACAGAACAAGTGACAGCAGCTTCATCCTTTGCAGCCTCACTCATCAGCTCCACCCGAAGAAAACGCTCCTGAGAAACCAAAAAAAAAAAGGAACAACACTCAGATGGACCCAAGATACTGGAAAAAATGGTTTCATATTTTTTTAACCTCCTGGGAAGTGACTTTCAACATGATACATATATTTTTTTCAATAAAACACAAAAAAAACCCCCTCAACCAAACCCTTGGGGACAATAAAAATCAAGCAGAAGCCAGCAGCAGCTCGTGAGGAAGGAAGTGAAGTGAAGAGCTGGCAACCACCGCAGAGAGAGAAAAGGGAACCTACGTGCTCACACTGAGATGATCAGCCAGGATCTGTGGAAGACAACACCCAAACACAGGGACTGTGACCAAAAAAAAATGCTGCAACTTTGTGTCCTGCTATCTCCTTTGTGTCTTTGCAACCCCCAGCACAAATCCAGGCTGGGTGG
>NW_010327801.1:0-33633 GCF_000700745.2 Antrostomus carolinensis
GTGTAAATGAGAGACTTTTCATTTTTCAAGCTACCATACAACATCCCCTTCAGTTGAGAGCAAACATAGGGAGTCAAGGAGCACTAAGTTCATTACAGAGGAGCTTTGGCTCTTATTTTTAGTGAGACAAAGCTCTGTCACTGCTTCAGTGTACTTATTTCCCTGCACTTCTGTGACACAAGTTCATGTCCCTGCTGGGGACTTCATATCTTGGGGAGATGGTTTTCTGGCACTCAGTGTTCTTTGTGCTAAAAGCAATTGTTGCAAAGGGGGAAAGGCAATCAGGAAGGCAAAAACTGTAATGCAAAGAACCATGTAGTGCCTGTTCACTGATTCATAACTAAGGATAGGAATTAACCAGTAGGTTGGTTTAGACTCTGTCATTCCCAGCAGCTTGCCTCTAAGGCAGCTGTTGTGGCATCTTGTGGGATGAACTAAAGAGAGGAAGAAATGTGACAATAAAAATAATATCAACAAAAAATATAATGTCTGGTTTGTCTTTTAAGGAAATGTCACTTCTTGCTCTTGGATTGCATATATTTTTCAAATATTTTTATGTTAAGAGCATCCTAATTTTATACATCTGAGTAGCCACAGTTTCTAAATTTAATATTTTAAAGGTGGATTTAGACAGAAAGGGATAATAGAAAATTATGCATTATATGTACAAACCTAACAAATTTAATTTATTACTATTTCTTACTGTTCATAAGACATAAGGGTCTGATGCTTTTAAATATCAGCCATGAGTCTTAACATTTGCAGGACTGAAACTGCAGAAATTTTCTTTTTGTGCATAGTGGATTATTGTCATGGGAATAGCTTCCAAGGGAGAAATACATGTGTGTGTTTGTATTGTGTGTATATATACATATATATGTAACTTGTAAAGATTTAGTTTTGTTTTAATTCAGTGCTTTGCAAAAAAAGGGCCAGGTCCACTGCTGATCAGAGAGGGAGTGGTCTGCTCTGCACGTAGGACAATAATTGCATTAGATTTTTTTTTTTTATGTCTACCAATTAGCTGATGAATGATGAACATATCAAGCTATTGCTTGATTTCCTTTTCCTTCCTCTCCATTTTATACTCTGTCTGCAAAAATCAAATCACATGAGTAAATGACACATGTACTTTTTACTTGCTCCAAGGATTATATCTTGATACAAGGGGAATCTATACCTTTTTAATAAAGAGTTTAATAGAATATTTCAGTGAAAAATAATGCAAATTCCTCTGTCCATATTTGTTTCAGCTGAACAGGAAGAAAACTGAGTATCTACATCATAGACAAGTTGTGAAGGTTAATTACAAAGTGATAAAAAGGGAGAAGAAGAAATAGGAAAGACTTTGGAGTACCAAATCAAACTTTGCACTAGCTTTGTATGACTTCTTTTGTACACTGTTAAAATATTTCCCCCCCTTGCCATCATTCCTTCTCCTTTTGAGGAGAGCTTCACTCTCCTCAAAAACAACCACATGCTGGGACAGATTTTGCAGAGACTTATAATATCTGAAAGTGAGAAAGTTTCTTAATTCTGTCTATGGTCTACCATAACCATTCTGTCTATATTTGCAAGTAAACCATCACTGTTGTTTCATGTATTCTCTTGGTCTCTGTTTCAAGTCTGTCTTTGACAAGACAAGAGATTTCCTTGTTCAAAGCAGATTCCTTCTCTTTTGATTTACAATGATTAAGTGTTTGGCTCTGTCCCTATCCGGTGTTGGGGAAAGTTTCAATATGATCCCAAGAGTGAGATTAAGACATACATGATGTCAAATGCCGTACACCCAGAACACCCTTTATTATGAAAAGAGGAAGTAATAAAGAGAATAGCAATAGGATAGGGTGGAATGAAAGATGGAAATCAAACCAGCAGTTGGGATAGGGCTGCAAGAATAGTCACCACTATGGATCCTGTGACGAGGCAGCAGTGTGGGGGGGTGAAGGGGTCTCAGTTCCTTGGAGACGCAGAGACAAGCAATCATGCATGCGGTTTACTCCAGCAGTGGTGAGGTGATGTGTGATCAGGCAGTCATTATCTCTCCCACCAAAACTTGCCCAAGCAGGACTTTCTTGAATACCCCTTTGAGGGCCACGGTTTCCATGACAACGGCACATCTCTCTGTGGTCTCTCTGTGCCCCCCAGCAACTGCTGTGTGCTTGAGGCAGGGGCACGTCCAGGCAGAACATTTTCACAAGTAGGGGTTCTCAGGCCCCTGTGATCTTGTGACTGTCCTTGAAAGCAATCTTTGAGACAAGTTCATAGTACAGTTCCTCACAGGCACTAATGAGCCTGATTCTCCACAGGGAACTGTATCAAAATGTCCAGCCAGACAGCACCCACCATATTTTCCTTTTCTAGAAGGTTATTAAGTAAGATACTAACCTACATACTCTGGTAAACTGTTTCAAACATTTCCCCAAGTTCCACCTGAGTCATCTCCCAGTCTTTCAAAATTTGGCCTCATCTTTTTTATAACATTCAAATCAGGTTGGTTCCTTTTTTCCCTATTTCCTTACATAGAGATGCTGTTTGCAATGTTCTAGACATAGTATGCAGTCCGTAGCTTGAGTATTTATTCAGGAATCTTAATTATTAAGCCAAACACTTAAATACAGAGAAGTCAGTGATAGAAGGTATTTAAGGACTGGGGAAATGAAAACAGTAGTTTCACAAATATGTGTTTTTTAGAGACATGACAGGGCAGAACAGTATAGTCAAGCGATCTAGTTGAAGATGTCCCTGCTCACTGCAGGAAGCTGGACTAGATGATCTTTAAAGGTCCCTTCCAAACCAAACTATTCTACAATTTAATGATCTATGAAAGTACTAGTAAATACTGTTGTTACAGAAAAGACTTAAGAGTAAAGTGGAACAAAGACTGAAGCTTTTATGATAAACTAATGGCTATATTACTGGCTTGAGTTTCAGGAAAGCACTGAAGTGGGTTTTCATTTTGGTGTGCTTAGCTTGCTTTCTGGATCATTTTGAACAAGTCACCATGCCCGTTTCCCTTTATTGAAGCTGAGGATAACAACACTATCTAAATTAGTAAATCAATGCCTCTTTCATAATGTACTCTTTTGTAGATGTAGTTTAATTGATATTGTAGGTAGATATGTTAAAGCAATACAAAAAGAGGCATGACTGATTTTGAATCTCCAGTTGTAAAAATGCAAACTAAAATAACTTCTTAAAAATTAAAGACACAAAGGTCAGAAAAGATTAACGTCTGACCTCAATATTAGTCCAACTGACTTTTGTGGAACAAGTACAGCTGAAGTGAGTACTGGTACAGATAGGGTCTTCCAGTCAACAGCTGCTACTGACACATGAGATTGCCTTTCATTAATAAATTATTACTATAAATCATTTGACATTGCAAGTTTTTAGATCTGAACAAGTGTTTTTTATCTTATTTTATTAGCCCACCCAAAGCCCTAAATGCTGCTAGAGGTGCTGAGAAGTGTTTTCATGGCCAACAAGTTGCTGATGCTAATGGTGGCTGTAGAACGACCGTCAACAGAATTAATCATCTTTTTGTTATGGCCTTAATATATTGACAGTGCAAAGGCCATTTCCAGAACATCACTGTGATCTTGATACACTATGAGATTGATACAGCATGATACTTTTTTTAAAGAGTATGGGGTACACGCAGAGGTAGTCTTCTGTGATGTCTCTTTTCTTTACCCATGCTAAAGATCAATGTGTAATCTCATTTAGCTGATCATGAAAGCTTTTAGGGATCATTGCTCAGAGTCACAAATCAGAAGCAGAATAAATCCAGCAAAGAAGAGGAGAAAACACAGTAACAGATTTGTAAAATTCTGCTTGTTATAGCACTTTGAATATCACTGGATGAGTCAAATTGCATGCCATGCTTGTTTTGTGCTTTAAAGCATACTGAACATTAATTTACACTAGCCATGGTGTATCCACAGCAGTGTTGTATATTCACACATTGTAGTTCAACTCAAATTCAGATTTGTAGCATATAGAATTTTTCAGAAATGTATGTATTTGCTGGCCTCTTGAAATATAGAGAATATGCCAAAAATTATTGGAAGCCTGTGACTTGTCAGTTGAATGCCTGCCCGGAGCTGGCTTCCTCCCTTTGTGTTGGTTCTGCGTTTCTGCTATATGTTTCAAGAATTAGATCATTAAAGTGGAATATAATTTCTGTTAGTACAAGCAGTCTAATATTTCTACACTTGGGAATTATTAGCTGCTTTCAATCAAATTTACTTAAGTGCTGCCAGCAGATCTGTCCTTACCCTGCAGACATAATCTGGTATCCTTTAAAGTTTACCTTGCTTTCTTATGGCGAAATGATCTCTTTTTCCATTAATATTTCACTGATTCATCCTTATCATATGTCTTAGTGGATATGTGTGCAAACTTTTAAAGGTATTTTCCAAGGGCACTGTACCATTTCTGCATGTTAGCTCTTTTTGGCTTTGGACTGATGTGCAGAATGCAAGATGAACGGTTCAGGGTTTTGCATGTTATGCACACACACATATAAGGAACTAGGAGAAAGAGAAACATATTTCGTTGCCAGATCTGAACTCCTCTCTAAGATTTATTCAATGAGATCTGCTTCAATGAATCAGTGTTTTGTGGCTAAAGACAAGGTGTGGGATCTGTGTGAAAATTTTCAGGTAGTTGTGTAAGATCTTGATAACAACAGCTGTAATAGACTAACTGTTAATTCGCTTGGACATAATTTTCCCTTTATTGAACTCTACTGATTACCAATAAAAGTAGGTAACATTTAATTTTACTCTCTTTCTTAGTGCTGCAAATGGAAATTTTAAATGGTTTATTTTTATGTTTTAAACTATTATTTTTACTATAGTAATCACAACCTTTGCATAGAACTTTAATGTGAAGGGTCATGGAAATATAAAATTGAACTTCTGTGCCCCCAAAAATAATTAAAATAGATCCTGAATATACATAGGCCTTCACATAGAGCTGAATGCATTCCCCTGGAAGCATTTAACATGTTAGAAAACCTTTTTAATTTCAGCATTTTTAGAGCATATCCTCACAGCCGCTTTTCACTACTGAAATCACATTTTTTAAAAATAGGAAACTGTGTACTTTGTATTACTAAAATAATTCAGATAACAGTAACTCAAATGTACTCATATTTGCTGTTTTCTTTGCCAAGCAAAGATTTTTTACAGTGAAACAGATTTTAAAGCTTTTCATTAGACTGTAGCAGATCATTTCTGCCACTGCATGGTGCTGCACTAGGCTGCAAATGCCCAGCAGGCCTCTGCGTGTCATTTGAAAAGCATCTTTGCAGATGAAGGCTGGTCTCCCTAATTCACAGCACAAGGTGAAGGAGAGGGAGGTGTTTCCTCCAGATAAAAGAAAGTGCTTCAGCTCCACTTCTCAGTGGCACGGACAGAATGACCACATGGAGCATTTCTGCAGACAGCACTGGGGTTGGTTCCTCCTCCTCCTCCTCCTCTGCTTCTCCACTCACTGGCACACTAACTGTGAAAAATTAGTGCTACGTGTCCTCTGAATACTATAAGCTCATCTTGGTAGGACTTTACAGCCACACTAAAAAGATGTAAGTGACCAGACAAGGCAATGGTTTCTGTCAGAGTGGATGCTAAATCATCTCTGGGTTTCCACGCAGAGGTTCGAGGAAGCTGAAATACCATCCTCTTTAGCTAAATTTGACTTTTCCTTTTCCTAAGCTGGTTATCCTGCAGCGAAGGAAGGATTCCAGTACCACCAGCCAAAATATACAAAGCCAAAAAACATGTGAAGTATGACAGAAGGTTTTAGTTTTTATCAGTGGTAGCAGGTTTCACACCATGGAGGCAGGACACTAACAAAGCTGACTATTTCTCTTGTGGAAATAGTAATACTAATTTTATATTTCTCTTTATATGAGCTGTGCCTCAATACAAGCTTATAGAGTTGCTGAAAAGGCAAAGCATTCTTCAAGGACAAATACATCTCACAATATAATAATAATATATAAAACAATAGCAAATGTTTTATATCTTTCATAGCAAAGTGCTATGAAAGATATAAAAAATATTATTTTTTACATTAAAACTGTTTCTCTTTTAGGTAGCATGTGATGTTAGATGAAAAATAAAGAAGTTTGGGAAAATTTAAAAACCCACTCATATTGTAACGGCAACTCACCATATTTTTATTCATGTATAGCAGCAGACACAAATCCCTTAAACATTTTTTCCAAAACCCTTAAACTTTTTTTTCCCAATTTTTCACCTTTATCAAGGCATCATTACTTAAGAAAATAAATATGGCATAGCTAACTAAGTTTATTTAGATGACTTTTTTTACTATTATACGAATCATAAGTATAAGGATGGTTGTTTTATTGTTTATTGTGGATGCCTAGATTTTTCATCTTTCTGCCTCATTTGATTTGCGTCTTTTTTGCACAAAAGATGTATCCTGAAAAAATCACACTGGTATTAAAAAGAAGAAAGTTTGAGGTTCCCCAAGGAAATTGTGGATGTGCCCTCCCTGGAAGTGTTCAAGGCCAGGCTGGATGAGGCTTTGAGCAACCTGGTCTAGTGGAAGGTGTCCCTGTTGATGGCAGGGGGGTTGGAACTAGGTGATCCTTAAGGTCCCTTCCAACCCAAACCATGCTGTGATTCTATGAAGAAAGGTGGATTTAGTTCAGTTTAGTCTAATCAAAGCTGGGTATTTAAAAAAACACATGCTAACCTGGGATGCTGGGTATTTTTAAAAAATGTGTTATAATGTCTTCCTGTGTTTAAGGATATATAACTTTATGTAACTGAATTATTTTTGTCAATGTTTATATGAATTAAACATATGGGTATGGATGCTTAATGCTTCTATATTTTGCCTGCTTTCTAATTATATGACATCTATTTATTCTATGTAGCTGCATTGCCTATTGAAACAGATTGAATTAAAATTTCTACAATCTCATTTTAGTGGACATAAGCAGGGAGGAATTGCATTCTTACAGCTTTTTATGAATACATAAAGAAATTTCAAAATCCATCTAAGAATTCCCTTTCATTCAACAAATATACTGTTGCAGGCCAACAGACATCAGCACCTGCATTTCCAGTACACATTTCAAAATAAAATTGTCAGCTCTGGTTTGAACACCTAAATTTTAAGGATAGATGAAAGAAAATGCAGAATCAAAGATTTCTGGGTATTGCCAGATGTTGAAAATGTGAAAATGTTCCTGTAGTATTCTGTTAAAAATTAACACAAACAGTTTTTGCTAAAGCTCTCTATTCGTGTTTGGCTGAGAATATGGGAAGTGCAACTACTAGATAAAGACAGCATTTAGTCTTTGAAGAATGATTTCTGTCTAAACTGGAAAACTAATTAGATATGTTTTAAATCTGGGAAGGTTTTAAATAAAGACTAATGAAAAAGAATGCCTAGTATGGTACTTTTGAATAATAATTACTCCTTTTAATATTGAAGATGCAAGAAAATATTTAGATTCTTAAATAATGATTTAATTGTAGATCCCCTTAGCACTCTCTCAATTTAATCCTTAAAAACTAATACTCTCTTTCTTCCTTTATATTTCCTTGCTTTATTAGCTTAACCTTTCAGAAATGCTTATATTTGTTGGTGTATCATAAAAAAAAAATAAATTTCTAAATATTTTTCTTTTTTTTTTCTCCTGCAGTATTTTCCTGCTGTTTCCGAGCAAAATTATCATACAAGAAATGGAGATGCACTACGTTTTCATTTTAATGACAGTGAAAATGAATTAGATTATAAGGGAGAGAAAGATTTTCTTATCTGTTTAATAATATATTCTCAATCATTAATCATTCAGGAAAAGAGGGTGAGTCATACTGCAGGAACATGTAAAACAATAGTTGGAAGCATGCTGGTGAAACTACAATCTGTGATGTGAAAAACCTTCTATTTTTCTTTATACAAGTGTACAAGAACACACAAAATTGCATTTATTTTAGAATGTGCGCCTATATGAGGATTCATTCGAATTGATTTTGGTATTTACAGACTGGATTCTAAAAAATATTATTCCTCTTAATATGTCCATGTTCTGTATTGGGAGTAAGAAAGGAATGAGTTGCCCTTCAGCTGAGGTTTACAAGTATCAGTATTTAGATCACTTGATTTTTGCTATTGACATAGAATCAGATAAATTTGGTTAGAATTAGTGATCAGGAAAAGAGAAGACTCAAACCTTACCTTGAATATTTTCAAACCTAAAATGTTCAGTTCTTCAGGTTTCACAGGTGTACACTGGAGGTGAATTGCAGAAGTGCTAAATGCCAAACTTAGTGGTTGAACTCATGGTACAAGTGAAAGATGAGGATATTTGAAAGGTTTGAAATCCATACCAGTCTTTCCATTTATTTCAGGATGGAAACAGCAGAAACAAGTAATCTTGTTGGCCTTGGTGAAATACTGGGTTCCTTCCTCTATGCCTCCTTCAAAGGCTGAAGCTGAGACTGGTGGGGTTACCAATCTTGAGATGCTGGAGATCAAGTAAAGTCCTTTTTGCTGTTGTTTGCTGGTGGGATTTTGCTTTGATTTTATTCCATACTTCCCATGTAACTTAATATTGGAGGAGACATAAATTATGCTTTTGAAATAATCTAGTTTCCTAAATCAGTCTAAAAATTCTCTGTGTTAAAATCTACTGAAAGGAGAGATCTCCACACTCACAGTGTCCCCTTTTTTTCTAGTCACAGAAGCAGCATACTTTCTGAATATTAAGACTATTTCAGCTGCAAGCTGATAATGACAATATTTTTAAAAATGAGGGTATAAACTATAGTCCTAGGGAAAACAGGTAAATTATAACATTTATTGACCACATTCCCTGCCATTCTACAGATGGGTTTTTTCCATGCAAAGCTACAACTACTTTTCGCTGCAGTACAAGTGACTGAATTTTTGTTGCCAGTTTTTGTTGGGTTTTTTTGCATTGGGCATCCTTTATCTTCACTTTTGTTTCTCTTCTACTTCTCTTTTCACTCTTCACTTCTTCAAATGGTGTTCAGGTTTTCAGCCTTATTTCTTGCTCCCTGTTTCCTGTATTGCTAGAACTTTCCTCCTCCACTCACAGTAATTTGTTTCTGACAATCCTCCCAGCTGAATTTTTTTTCTTTCCATTTTCAGGGTAGCTCCTATTGCTGTTCTCTTTTACATAATTCTATTCACCAGTTCAGAGTGAGAGGCTTGTATCAAAACTAGAAATTATAAATGGATTATGCTTACTATAATTATAGTTTTGATCCAGAAATAATAATTATTTATATCCCAAATCCATTATTTTGAATACCAAGCTACAGTTTTGTATCAAAAAAATGTGTTGGGTCATTCATTAATTAGTAACATTACACTAAGAATTTATATTTATAAAGTTTAATTTTCATTTGTATTTTTTGTCCTGTTTTATTGTTTTATGTGAAAAATGTATTAGTTAAGCATCTATCATAATGTTATCCCTTTTGGTGATAGTAAAGGATACTGAATGGTTAGCCTACTGTCTCTGGTTAATCACAGCTTTGTCATCCTGGACATTTCCATGTATCTGGGAAAGATTCTAATTCATCTACTCAAGGGACAACAGCATGTCATAGAGCTCTTTTGTTATCTTTGGACTTAGAAAGTGGAACTTGGAGTAGGAATGAAAATCAGCCATAGTAAAAATGATTGCTACAAATATTTTTATTTTACTGATGTATCAGATCAATCATACAAGTGACTTTCGACCCAGTTCTATTCTTTTCTTTACCTATTCCAGGGCTTTTTTGTCATGGGAAAAAAGGCATCAAGCCCAAAACTTTAGTTTGCTGTAGAGCTTGATTTAATTTTGTGTGTCAGACATCTTTCTCATCGCAGGGTATGGCAACATAGAAGATGAAGCTTTGGGGAATCTATGTTTTGCAAGCTTGTTAAAAATCTAGCCATATTAAATATAAGGCGAAGGCGAGCAGATAAGGACTTTGAAGCAGCTGTCAGAGAGGTTTAGCTAGCTTTTTAATCAGATGAACTCATTGCAAGAAGTATATGCTTATAAAGGGTTCTTAAAAACTGGACAGAACAGGGAAAAATGAAACAAAATTAATCAACATTTCAAGCAAAAATGAATTTTGGGTTATTTTATTTATTTGTACCTTTTTTTTTTTTTTTTTTTTCAATAGCAGCAGTGATCCAGGCAACTTTTATCTGAAACATTAGCCTGGCCCAGTAGGTGTCAGATTAGATATACATTATTCATTATCTCTGTCTACTGCTCTGCATCAAAGGGACTGTGAAGATGGGGCTCATGAGGGAAGGAGAATAAATGAAGGATATCTCTTTTTGGTTTTAGAGCAACGCTTTTAGCATTAAGAAAAATCAATAACTGGATTGACTGCATTCAGTAAGGAGTATTATTTTTTCCCATAATGTATCTAATGCATATCATTACCAAAGTAATCACATTATTATCTGCCTCTGCATTTCTACTTGCTTGGCTAGACATAAACCCAGAACTATTTGTAATGGTGTTTTTTTTCCCCTTCTTCAAAATTGCTGCAAATTGTATTTCTTTCCAATTCCTTTATTAGCTATTTGAACTGCTCAGTACCTCTGAATTGAATTAAGTGGTTTTCCCCTTCTCCATTTCTGTTTTACTCACATTTGTTGAAACCAAAGCTAGCATTAACTTGAAATTTGGCTTTTCTGTTTCATATTCTGTTGTAAAGCCGTCTTATCTTAGGTGTATTATCACATACAGTGCCATGTAATACCAGAGAAGGAGAGAAACAGACTATGAACTTCATTCTAGCAGACTTCAAATGTATTAAGGATCCCACAGTGAGGGCCTAGGGTTAGCAAAGTAATACTGTAATATACAGAGAATTCAAGTGAAGGAAACATTTAGAAATGTCTAATAATGACTGAGCAAATTAAAAAAAAACATTAAGGTGGTGACAAGAAGTTGATAATATGGATTAAAGAAGAGAAGAAGGAAGGAAGAACTCTTAGAATTGCAGGAAGCAATTAAAGCTTGAGGAAAGTGTAGTGCTAAAATCAAACCAGGAGCATTTACATTAAATGAGAAATGAGGATGTGTTCTTGATATGAATTCAAAGGCTTGACCCATCATTTCCAGCCAATCAGAAGCCATTTTTGGCATCTTTTTTTTTCCAAAACTCAGGAAGTACAATGATTTTTTCATTCCTAAATGAGTTGTTTACAGTTGCAAACTAAATCTATGTAGTCAGAAATATGAATCACTGCTAATAATTCTCTATGGATTATGTTACAGATATGGACATTTAGCTTTATAAGGGTGGCATTGCTTAATAGAGTTCAAAAATTTGGCAAACACACCCCCATATGCTCAGCTGGAAATGCATTTGCAGTCACTATCATTTGGCCAATATACCTTGATCTTAAACTTGAAAAGTGACAAGGAATTAAGCTCAGAAATTTATGTTTAACAACATCTTAGTCAGACTTGAGGGCTGATTCAGCATACAGACAGCTCTTAAATGAACTTCTGAAAATGTCTTTATTTTTAGTTTCTGTGACATGGTAAATGTAAGTCTTTCAAAGGCATTGTAGGGTGTACTAATTTCTGGCAACACAAACATCATTAGTATAGAGTTGTATGAGACTGATGAATGGTGATCCTGCCAGATTCTCAGCTGATATAAACTATCATGACTTCACTGACTCCTATGAACATAGACTAATACACAGCTTCAGATAATATGAATTAAAACTGCTGCAGTATCACCATGGAGCAGTCCTGAGAAGATTTTTAGTTCTATGTACTACAGAACGAGTAGATACAGTGCTAATACTCTATATAGAGTTGGATTTATTTAAATTATAAAATATCTGAACTTGTTCAGTAAAAGACATACTTGATAATAACTAGTATTCTGCAATATCTAAAGTGTAAAAATATTGTTATGGAAAAATTGCATAGAAAAGGCTTTCATAAAGAATCCTGTTTAAAAATAACTGAAAACAAATAAATCCCAAACCCAGGAATGGCAAGAAGATAGGTTTAGGTAAAGTAGTATTTTGTACATAAATAATCCAATGTAAAACCCATTTAGCTTGACTAGAAAACAAGAATAAGTATGTAAGATGCTGGTTTACACACAGAGATAAAAAGAGATCAGTGTGAAACTTAATGTGACTGGAGTCAGATTTTCTCCTGTTAATGACCAAATAAATATTCATCGAGTCTCTCTGCAGTCCTGTGGTTTTCAGAGTGTTGCTTTCCTGTTTTCTTTTCTTTGAATTTTCACCACTTTAGAAATTTCATTTTGTACTTTGCCTCAGTTATCAATAAAATTTAATAGCATCTCATTCAAATCACCAGTTTGCCTAGTTTATATTAATTTATATGCTATTTTGACAAAAAAAGCACAAGTTAACCAGAGCATGTGGAGTAGTGAAACAAACTGGAAACACAATCTTCTGTAAAATGTATAGGATAGAGCTAGATTGCTGGTTTGGTTGCATTCACTCTGTGAGTGTCAACAATGCATTTTTTGTAATGTGACTCAGCTCTATCACGTGAGGGCACTAGACATTAAAAGAAGACTAAAATACTTGAGACATGCTAAACCTTTAGCTGTGTAATAAACATTTAGAATGTGAAAAATTATGAACTAAATTGTGAGTTGAAACTGGAAACCATGTCAACTAACGAAGATCTAGAGATTATGAAATAGTTTAGGTATTAGTGAAAGTGGATATGTTGATGGAAGAAATTCTGCACCTAGCTTTCATCAGGGACCACTGCTATGGGCTCCATTTGAGTTCATATTTTTGAGTATGTTTTACTTGTATATAAATATATATAGGTAAAGATTTAAAATATTTAGCAGTCAACTTGTTTAACAAGAAAAAACTTATTGATAACTGTGAAGTTCAGAGTAAACACATTGAACAACTCTGAGCATGACAGAAAAGGAAAAATTTACAGATGATTAAAATATGATACATTCAATTAATCACACAGTCCATTAAGTAATAAATTATGGTTGCTAGCCTGAAATATTGCTCCATTGAGTATGCAGAAAAGTACTGTATAAACAAAAAAGTACACCTATGGGTGATATCATAACAGCTTCCAGACAAAATCACTTTTTTAAACAGCTCTGCAATGTATTCAGTGCCTTACTGGAGTTGGTTGCAAGATAAGCCTCTTTCTTTAGTAATGGAAATTAAGGTCTGAGACTTTTTTTAATACCCTTGTCTCTGCCAAAAAGAACAGGAAAAGGATGTGGGAAGTAGAATCTACATACATTTGAATAAAACAGTATTGTACAGAAATTAACATTTTTCACTTTAAAATGATGTCATGGCAATATTTCACTCAATTTTAAAAGGGAGCTTGGAAGATGTAAGACAAACAAAGAGACAAATCAATGCCACATTTCACAGACAGACATTTATGTGAAAGCTATATAATTTCAAGGACCAGGTTAAAATATGATCAGGGATATTTAGCAGCTGGTATGGAGCTCCTGTATCTGCCATTCCTAATTTGCTGACAGCATAAATAAAAAGATCTAAAGAAATCCATCTGACGATATCTATACCATTTGGGTGGTTTGACTTGACCATTTTTGAGTTGGTCCTTCTGCAGTTAGAAAAGTGACAGCATCGTGTTTGCATTACAGCAATTTACATGAGAAGTATAGCTCTTTGTATTTGTTTTCCAGTATTTTTAATCCCTCTAACATTATACAAAAGTTATAAAAGGACTTTTTATGAATCTGAATTTATATATTTATTTATATATTGATACATTCTGCCAGATGAAATAAATTGGAATAGTTGAAAACAAATGTAGTGTTTTATAGAGCATATCCTATCTGTGAGAAATAGTAATTTAAGATGAAAGGTGCACTGAAAAACTAAATGCAAGTTTGACTTAGGAGTATTAAAGCAATATAGCTACATGTACATTAACAATAAAAGCTTCCTCTTGTCGTCTTAATTTTTCCTTTTATTCTCATTGTTTTTTCTTCTATAGGATAGCTTGCACATGGGCTGCAAAAACTATAGAGGTAAGAAAGATCATGAATATCAATTCCTATTGCCTTTTTCTCAAAGAATTAATTAATTTGTCACTTAAAAAAGGAAGTGCAGTTAAGAAGAATGATACACAGAAACTAATATAGTCAGGACAAAAATAAAAGTCTTAAGTAAATTTATGTCACTTAGTACTTCAGGTTTTAACATAAGATTTTGCAAAATATTTAATTCAAACTGCTTGGATAATGGACTAAGTTACATTAAAGGTGTTTAGTCAGAAATATTAACATGTAACCTACTTCAGTAACTAGGAATGTGTAGCCTAAGACATTATAACTCAGTGTAAGAGATGTTTAGACTAGGCCTTTAGTTAAGGAGAGTTAAAATCTTTGCTTTTTCAGAAGTGTATTAGTCTCATGTGCAGTCTTTGTGGGACCAAGGCAGTTGTGATGCACTGGCACAGTAATTTTTCAAAATATACACCATTCCTGTGTGCTTTGTATATGACTATACATATGTGTAAAATATTTAAAACTAGCTTGATTGTAAAAGTAAGGTAGGGCATTGACTCTGCAGGTGTAATAACAATCTACACTTTTAGCCATGAATACTTATTAGTTTAAGCTAGTTTGAAGATCTAGGTTTTGTTTTGGTTTGGTTTGGTTTTCTTTTTTTGTACAAGAGGAACAAATAGAAATTTCCTACAACATGGATGTTTTTTCATCTGTAATTTCATTGAACAAAACCTTTTTCCACATATGCAGGATTTTTTGCTTTGCACAGTCAATGTTGCCCCAGCAATTTTACGACTGCAGTCAAGTACATATGGATTATTCTTTGCTTTAGGTGAGCTGATGACTGCACTCATTTCCACTGACTTAATATGGTTCATTAGGGGCCTTTGTTCAGAATCTTTTAAACCTAATTGCACTCAGTACTGCAATAGTATAAATCAGGACCTCTAAACCAGACTAAGACCCTTTCAACAGCAGGGATTCCCTTGGTATTAGTTTATCTAGTGTAAACAAATTAAACAAAGACAAAAGAGAACTTTTATGGCTATGTTCATAAAGCAGAGCAAGCATTAATTCAAGTAAGACTACAGTACTATAAATTGTGCACATCTATGCACTATTAAATTGGTTTTCTTTTTGATTACTTTCTTTATGCTGTGCTATCACTTCAAATCTCTTGCAACTGCCTCATCTTGGAACACATTTAAAGGCAACCAAATTAATGATTTTTACCTTTTTTTTTTTTTTTTTTTTTCCCCCCAGTCTGGGTTATAATAAAATATAGTAAGCAAGATTTTCGACTTTTTAATGGGAAAGAATTTTCTTCCCCTCTGGAAGATGGCAGATGGTTATGACTTATGTTTCCTCTACATTTGCTTTCTTCTGAACTTGGCTAGAACTCTGATATCCTGTGTGTAAATGACTAGACAAATCCATAACTTTGTTCTTCTTCAGTTTCTCCATGAAAAATCAAAAGAGGGAATTAAAAGTAAGTTTAACACTCTGTAAGGGGAAAACTGAACTACTTTTCTGTCATTGTGAAGTTAATGATGACATTATCAAGTGCTTTAATATGCTTTAATGGAAGTTGTTTGGTATAGTGTACATAAGCACACTTTTCCATGTTCATACACACAAAAAAACATGCAAGTATGCATAAAACTCTTATTGCGCACTGTGTATTGTGGAGAAGATAAAAGAGCCGTGTTCCTCCAACTACTTTTTAACATATCATATAGGAATACAGTACTTACTCTTTATTACCTTGTAAACAAAGTAAAATTCACTACATTTTTGTTGCTAACCTTGAACAGCTGTTCTCTTTTCCAAATGACAATCTTAAAAGACAAGCAAAAAGTTGATATTATAGTGATAATAGAGAGGAAGGGTAGTTTCAGAAGAGATTCATGTCTGGCTTTTGAAAAGCATATCTTTCATTATTATTGACTACTGAAAAGTGCTCCCCACAGCCCTGAAAGAAAGCACGTGGGTCCATATCATGTGATTTTCAAACATAATCTGTATGGACAATTAATATGTATTAATCTTTTTGCTTTGATATTTTTTCCCAATGCTTCCATATAATTTTAGCACACAAATTATTTTTCAATATAGTTATTATTTTCTTCATACTGGAAATATTTTTTTATGTAACTGATCATTAAAATGTCATGTTCTTAAAATAGGGCAGGATGAAGTAGTTAAATCTATACGCTGACAGTCTGCGGCAATATTGTCAGTACAAAGATAAGGCAGAATCATTTTCTGTTGCTATCAATTAATCTGGCAAGTAGATTTTTAAGTGTATGCCTTTATATTCCATGTTAGTTTAAGTTTAAAATGGGATGATGAGTGATTATTTATACATGATGTTTACACTTGAAAAATATGGAATTACTGTAGGACCTTGTAGATCAACCCATAGTTTAACTGAATCAAAACAAATTCCTTATGCGTTTTGTCTTAAAAACCTTGCAAGACATGTAGAAAAAAGAAAACCAGCATGTTGCACAGCAGTTGTTTTGTGTTGTACAGCAGTTGCAAAGTTCTCTTTTCTACAATGTATTTAATATAACATGTTTTCTGCATTGTATATTGTGATAGCATTGTATATTTACATGACACGATGCTCTTTGAATGTGAAATTTAATATTTGATAAGAATTTAAAATAATAAATTCAGTTTTCCAGTCCAACTCAATTTTTTCACAATACATCAGGTTTAAGAACACAAGACACATTTCTTTAGGTGTGTGCTCTCCAGAAACACCCACTTTTCAATTTTTTTTAAGTTTACAGAAAAAAATCCGAGAGTCAGTCAAGAAAATTAATTTTGTTGTCCCCTTTTCCAGATTGTTGGGAGTTATAGAGGTATAACATTATATAGTCCAAGTGAGGTAATCACTAGTTATTTTATGACACTGTTTCAGAAAAATGAATAAATTTAGAATGCACTTAGTTCCAGAAATATCTAATTAGAGTCTTCCTTTTCTTCTTATCTGTCTAAGTCCTAACCATAGCTGGGTTTATTTGCCAAAGCTGGAAACTATGGTACCACATAGGTTAGCATTTGATATTTGAAAGTATCTAGTGCCAGTAGTCTGATTTCCAGTTTGAACTGTGGGCTAGAAAGGCTTTATTGTGAACGTATTAAAAAATACCTGTTGATGAGTTTTTACCCATTTAGCATGCTTTCTCTTTCCTTAAGTTCCTCTTTGCTGACAAAAAACTAAATAATATCTTCTAAATGGTGTTTAATGAGACAATAAGAAGTTTGAAACACTTAAATCTAGGTTAAATTAATATTAAGTATTTGCGGGAAACCAAAACACTTTCATATAATGCTGCTACATATTAATTTCTCCTAATTCTATCTAATCTATACCTTTCATGCAGAAAAAAACTTTCCAGTGTGTTTCCCTAATCCTTGCATTAATTAATCTTCAGACAATGTTATTGATCTTTCTGTTGCATTCAGTCAGGATTGAATATATATTTTTAGAGAAAGTAAGCCTTACTAAGTGTTATGATTCTTGGAAAATACATACATTATTATATTTAACAGTATATTGTAAAATAACTGCAACTGAATTTCAATTGACAAAATAAAGGAGGAAATTACAATGTAATACAAAATAACTGAAATGCCAGTCATTTGCAACAATGAAAAAGAAAATTGCAATGGTTTGCTCGAAAAATCTTTCCCGCTTTGCATTTTCATTTACTTAGAATTTCAATGACTTATTCCTAACTTTGTTTTCAGCTCATCTTACCACTACAAACTCAGGTTTCACCTCAGCCAAAAAGAGATAAAACAAATAACATTTTTACCTAAATAAGAGTATATGAAGTTGATATTTACTAATGACATTTCCTTACTGAATCATTAATGTCCAAACATATTTATAGAAAGGGGCTGAATTTTCTGCCAAATGAGAGTTTTAAGTGTTAAAAGAAAAATGCAGGAAAACTGTCCTAAAATGAAAGGAAAATTTAAGCCTTTGGCAAACTTTGTGTAGTTAAGACAAGTAATAATTTCACATGATAGATCAGAATTGTTCACTTTAGTATTCTCATTTACTTTTATATACCTAGGTCAAATTGGGAAAACTGAATATTTTAGAACTTTAGAACCACTTTAAAAGATTATTAAAATAAGCCTTTATGGTATTAAGCATCAATTTCAACAGATTGAAATTTAGTCAAAAAATTCCAATTTTATTTTCTAATAGAATAACTGAAATTGTTGTATTAAAAATACTAATTTTCCTTAAAGGTAATTCAAGTACTGATCACATCTCTTGTTACAAGTTTTACAAAAATGAAGTCTTTGTAGCTAACAAATACATGCGATTTCTCTTTCTCTGGGTCCTCAGCAGGTTCTTATGCTGATAATTTTAGCAGATGTCCTGGACACATCTGACCTCAATCTTGCCATCTGCTGCACAGTTGCATGAAATTGACTTAATTGTGGTCTTCTTCAGACTTCCCATACAACAAATAAGGATTCGGAGTCTCTCCTTTCCCCATCGGAACATCTTTATTATTTTGTTTACACCTTTGAATCTATGTTGAGGTCAGAAGGACTGTGTATTCGAAACTGGAATTAAAATTACTGTAGAAAGAGTGTTAAGCAAGGCTTTCTTTTGAAAAAAGATCTTCATATTCAGGCCAATAAGGACTAATGAGTCTATGCAACAAAGACAGACCTGAACTATAAACAACTAATCAATCAGAAAAACATTGATACTAAGAATACCTAATCAAGTTTTTGTCTGAATATTATTATTCAAATTGAAGTAACATTTTTTTTCCTTTGTGATAAGGTTTAAGTGTTTTAATACTGCTATCTTGCAAAACACATACTTTCCTTAAAACACTTTCTCAGAGAAGTAACTTTTCAAAGAAGTTTGGGTTTGCTACTTAATTATTCATTCACCTGTTCTTTTACGTTCATTTATAGATTGCTATTTTCAAAAAACATTTATATATTTCCAATAAATTAATAACTTCTGTGATAATCATGCTCATTCAAAATGCATTTGAATAAGTTCTATAAATAGAATTTCAGTTAAACAGAGTGGTAGCCTTAGCAGAATTACTACATTTAGACAAAGTAGCTAAATTAGCAAATATTAGCACAAAATCTGTCCACTTGAATAGAGTATTTTTTACTTTAATCAAGTAAAATATGGTATAAATAAGCCTAGAAATTCCATTTTATTGCAGGAATCTCCAGCCCTGATTTCTCTTATGTCAGAATTTCCATATAAGAGAAATAGTCTATACAGAGAGGAGGACTTGTGAAAAACAATTCATATTGTCTCTCCACATTCCTGGAGATGGGATTACAGAATTTATAACAGCGATTAGTGTAAAGCCAAGCTAAAATGAACTGTTTTAATAGTTGAGTATTTTTATTTTATTGGGGGTTAAATAGAGAAATACTGAGAAGTTGAACTAAATTTTACAGTTACACATAATGTACAACTTCCCTGTGTTTCACTCAGGCCTGTTGAACTTTAAATGGACATCTCAAGGATGTTGCTGTAATTGATTCAAACTTTAGTGGTCATTATTTTCTCTTTATGTATTCTCAGGAGAACTGAGAATACTTAAAGGAAAGGCTTATTCTTTACAAATGTACCTTCCACAACCACATCTGTGTATGTCACAAAGTGCCAAGACTTTAGTCTTAGTACTTAGTATTAGTCTTAGTCTATATGAGTATTAGTACTTTGACTAATATCTCTGGGCAAGAAAGATTCATGCTCCATCTTGACCTAACAGCAAGATGTAATACAGATGACGTTATGATCAAACTTTCCATTTTCCTATCCACTCAAGAAGGCCGATATAACAACTTTTATTACTGTTCTTTCCAGCATTGTTTCACCAAAGTGGAAAAAAAAAAAGAATGAAATATTAACATAGGTGAAAATAGTCAATGTTCATCTAGTAAATTTTGAGTCTTATTTCATTTAAAATTGGAAGTCAGCTTCATGCACCTGCTAGTATAACAAACACTTGAATTCTCTTAAAAGTTCTATAGCATGTGCTAACGCAAAAAAAAAAAAACCTCAAACCCCCCAAAAACCCAAACCCAAAAAACTCAACCCTTAAAGTTTGATAAATTAATGTGATAAATGGAATTCACACTACTTTATTTTTACTATAGGAAGTTAATTATTTAATGTTAGCTACTCTGTAAAACAACTGCATTGTGTAAGATGTAATAAATACAGTGAATGTCTACAAATAGGTAGGATATAGCAATACCAAAAAATAGTTGTTTTTTCTGCTCAGTTTTGTAGTTTTTAAAGGGCTGTTTAGAAGGTGTTATTCTTCCTTCTGCTCTCATTTAAAAACTTAATGCATTCTGCTATCAGAATTATGCAGGCAAACTAATCTATTGCCATCTGGTTTCCCTTTTCTAAGGCTTGTCTAAGTCCCAGTTTACATGCAAGACTGAAAGCTTTTTAAATGGATAATATACTTCTTTTTTGAGAAATACCACCTTCCTTACACTCTATTAAGTTCAGACATTGAATTTATATGCTTTGTGCCAATTATTTCTTACCAGGAACAGCAGCATAGCTTTTCCATGGAGGAAAACACATTATTGCAATGTGTTATTATCTCAACATATTCCATAAAGACATAGGTTACCATAGATTTGACAGATGACTGGGTATTTTTAATATGTAATATATGAACTGTAACAAGAGGACAAATGTGAACTTTGTGTTTCCACTGGAAATGTTGTAAGGATTTGGACAAGTTACTCTATGAAGCCTTGTTCTGTACTGTAACTGACAAAAAGTGTAGTGTAAAATAATTCTAAAGTTGATGGGTCAATATTTCAGTGGGTGGATCACACTAGGACACTGACAGGTAGATTTTGTTCAGAACTTAAATGATCTTGCAGATGTAGAAAATTTGCACTGTAAACAGAGGCGGTTTGGGCTGAGTTGTGACTACAGGAAATGGCTTTCTGAGTACATAATTATCACTGAAATCAATAGCATAATGAACAAAGCAGTTTAACACCATAAGTAAATAGCATCAGAATTCACAACAGGAAATTTGGAATGGCATCTAGAGGTACGTTATTTTCCCTTAAATGTATGTGTGAGAAAAGTGGAAAACCATTCAGACTATTAAAGAAACTCTTGTTGCCATATATCCCCACTGCCACTTCAACTAGTAATAATATACTTTTTTGGCTAGGGTAGTAATTTTTTATTTGAAAGTGATAATTTAATGAATTTACTACATATATTGCTTTGTTTGAAGATAAATACTTTCTCTATTTTAGTGACCAGATTTACAAAAAGATTGAATTGTTTAAAAACATAGAGGTATTAAACTTTTATCTAAAATGTTAAGAAGTTCAGTACATCCTCTGTGACATTAAAGGTTAAGTTTAAATTATTGTATAATTTACAAAAACTAGTTTTCATTAGAAAAATGATAAAAAATATGCAGATGTCTATAAATGGCATCTCTTCAGTAGTGTTAAACTATTTGTAAAGTCCTCTTAAACAAACTGCCATGGAAGCTCATAGGAATTACAGAATAACAGAATTACATTGATTTCTATAGCAGATAAGACCTGTTTTGATCTATTTCTGGACAACGTGTATATATGAGGTTCAAATATTTCAGTATTTTTTAAAAAACCTTACATGAAAGTTGAGGAATTTTGTGAGGTTCAAAACCCCCAAGTTTTACTCCATGTCTTCATAATTCTTGATATTCAAGCCAGTTGCAAAGGTGCAAAAATCAAGCTTTCCAAAATTAGATTTATTCACTTCACAAACACTCTATAAATAATTGGAATAAAGATAATTTTACCTTTCTAATTATTTTATCATTATATAAGATAGAAAATACTGATATACAAATTGGGTGATTCTGCGCCCTTATGTAGAGAATATTCAGACATGAAGTGCTCACATTTTGAAGTGATTAGTTTAACAGTACCAGTATGTTGCCCAGTTTTAAATGGCCTTGTATAAAAAGGGATTCAAAACAATGTCTTTGCATCTGCTGACTTTCTGTCTAGGGAAAAGTTACATATCCAGCTTTGCAAGAAGCGATTCCTTTTCCATCTTACCAGTAGCAGCCATATGAATAGCTATATGAATAAGGGAGCACAGTACTTTCAAAAGCACTGCAATGAAAAAATCACATATAAAGAAAGAAGTAAGAATTACATGAAGTTATTTACTAAAAAGCCAAGCATGCAATGAAGAACATTAATTTTATTTAAACTATGAGAAACAAAACAATAGGAGGAGGACTGTGCCTGTCCTGTTGCAGAGGAGATGGAAGCATACCAATAAATATATCACTAGAAAAGATGTTTTTAGCATCCTTCCTTCTGGAGCTAGAAAAACACTAGAAACATTGAGTTTTTGTCTCTCTCCATTCAGAGACCAGTGGAGTCAGTGCTAATTATTTCATTTTCATCCATCATTTAATCCTTTTTCTCAAAGCTCATAAAAAACAAAGGATAGTGACTGATTGCCCTGTCCAGCAGAAAGAAACAAACGCAGGTTAACTACTTTAATGTAGCAATGTTTGCCTACAGGCTTGCATGAGTGTGTCATAATCCAGTTTGTATTAGACTATTTCATAATACTGATATAGACCTTACCATACGTTTGTGCTGGATAGATGCCAAGGGACTTCCTCCACATATGGATGAGAAATTCCTACTTTAAGACAGAGCCTTAGATTTTAAACCTCTGGGCCTGGTCTGCCATAAGCTAGCTAAAGACTTCCAAGGACTATGAGATTTATGGATGTTCTTCACAAGGGGTATGTCAAGCAGTTTATCTGCAAGTCAGACCAGGCAGATTGCAGCAAAGGCAATGATTGAGGAAATATCTGTTTTATGACAAGGTGTGGGGGAAAAAAAAAACAAAAAAAAAAACTTTATCAATAACAATGCTGACTGCTGAAAGAAAAAACGGAATATTTATTAAGAATTGCACAACATGCTACTGAAACTATATAAAGATGACTTCAGACTCCTGAGATTTCAGGATGGTGTTAGTGTGAATATCATTGTTTTAAAGCTATTAGCTTTAGCCATGAACTGTCAGTGCTTTTTTTTCCAGAAGCTTGTGACTTCAAACATGTATTTAATAGTTAAGATGGTATGAGTCTCTATTTTTTTTTTTTAAAGTTGGGGATGATTTGTATCTTAACTGGTGAGTTTTAGTGTGACATTCAGTGTTTGGCTTTGGATTTATGACAGTTTTGATTGCATTTTCCTTGTGTGCAATGCTTGGGTTCTCTGATCGAGCAAGTGGAACTCATTCCATCAGGTTTCAGTCATGAATATTTATATCTTCTGTAAAACTAAATATAAAATACAGAGAAAAATGATATAATTTTTAATCTTTACTGAATCAATTTAATTTTTATGGTCGTTGTGTATGATTCAGATACATTTTAGATAACTAATCTGAGAGATCTAAACTGAGTTAAAAAATCAGCATTAAAAAGCTTTAAAAAATACTGGCACTATTTTTTATGTTAATACGAATAAAATTTAGAAATAAAATACATTATAAACCTCAGGACAGTTGTAAAGATTTTTATGTCTGATTTTCCTTGACTAGTATTCTTACAAAAGCCATAAACAGCACAGGTGTCTATTCAGTACAGTGTAAATATTTTGTTTATTTTTTGCTACAGGACAATGTGTTTTGGAAAAGAGGAATATAAATTAAAAAGGGACTAAGAATGCAAAATTTGAAGAGTACAGAAAAGGTAACCAAAGAGTAAATGAATTAATTTTAATTCTGTGGACATAGATGTTAGTCAGTAAAGCCTCCAAAATGTTATTGGAATGTCTATTTGATAAAGCTCACAAGCCAAGACTACCCTAATTATTTCAGTGAATTTATGTTCATTTTTACAGTTATACAAAATACTGGGAAAATAAAATAAATATCCCAGTAAGATGTGTGATTTCTGCATTCATTATATACTCTCTATAGCGGGTCCCTTTCAAGTTTGTTTCAAACATGTAAATGTAATAAAAATAAAACTTTAAAAAGAGGAAAATATTTTGCTGTAAAAAAACCAAACCCCTCAAAACTCCTCATCAAGGACAGAAGCCAGACAGTGCGTCCTGGACTCATGATGTAAGAGGAAGAATTATTTCCTTCTTGCCTTCAAAGGTGTTTCTGCCCAGAGTAAATGACTTCCACTACCAGAATGAAAGATGAAGGATGTTGATCCATTCCCAAAAGAGTGTCAAGAAGATGGCATAGATGCAGTTATTTAAAATTCGTAGTTCTTGGGGACTCTTTGAGCTGAAATAGCTCTTATAAATCCAAAAAGTTGATATCATTATTGTAGTTATCCAGACAAGGAATGTTTTGTTAGTTTTGTTTTTTGTTCTGTAACATTACCCTTCTAACCAAGCTGCTTTTCTGGCTACTCACATCTCATTTGCCTTTCAAGGTTAGTCATTTTATAGGGCAGAATTCCTAGACGTTATTTTTCTCACTTGTCTTTCTGATGGGGCGCTCCTGTTTGTTTTTAACACTTGGCTTCCAGCAGTGTCCGTCTGCTGGAGGACTCACAAACTTTTGATGTTTCTTGATCTACAGAGGAAAAATTTGCAAGCAGAGCTCTACAAAAGTATGTATTAAAAAAAAAAACCAAACTGAAAATGTTCATTTAAGATACAAATTTAAAAGAAACATTTCACCTTGATCATATATGAAAGATCTCTCAGAATTACACAGTTGCTCTCCATTTTCAGTATCCAGTTTTTGGCACAAACTCAGAATACTTTCTATGAATTGTAGTTGACACATGTGACAACTGTAGATGCCTGGTCCAAATGACTCCATAGAACTAACTTGTCCTGCTTTTCTTTGAGCAACTTTGGCAAGGGAGTTTGGCAAGGAATCAGTTTTGATTTGTTTTCCTTATAATAGCAACAACTTTGTTTTCCTTACAATAGCAGAATTTATATGGGGTGGACAACTTCAAATCTGGTATGTATTCCTCAACCTTATTTTGTTCAAGACACCAGGCTGACAATATTTTCAGGCAAGGCAATCCTTACAATCAATAGATGAAGCAGAACCATGATTTATATATGAGAGTTGGTTGGGTTGGTTTTTTTTGTGTGACAAAAGGCATTCTCCTACTGTACTAGTAACTGCTGGAATGCATTAATCAGACCTTAGTTAACAGGGAAGAAAGGTGATAACTGACATTTATTTCAGATTGGCACATTGTACTTTATTTAGTAAAGGAAAAAGCGCTGCCAAAGGATTTTAGACTACAGGATGAGTTTAAAAAATGACTCATGTCTGGCTGAACCTTTGTAGGAGAGAGGTTTCAGTGTGTTTATACAGGGATCATTAAGCATACCTCATGCTAAGCTTTCACAAATTTTTGAATAAGGAACACTGACATGTCATCAAGTACAAAATATTTTATAATGACACATTGTCATAATATGCATGAAATGATGATTTGTGCAAAAAGTGTGTTTAGAAGTGGCAAATGAAAATAAAAAGCAAAAAAAAAAATTGCTTCTGCTTAGATAGATCTTAAAACAGTAACTGCAGGAGGGAGAACAGTTGTGTTCACCTACCAATATGCAATTTAAGAACTATTATCTTCCCAATGAACTGGAGGTGGAAGGGTAGCGATGTGCCTGGTTAGGCCTGTACTCTGGGAGGTACGTGAAGTTTACTTGAGTCACACAGTGTTTTTCATTTACAGGGTGCTCTGGAGTTGAGTACCAAAGGAGAAAACAGAAGATAAGTAGCTGAGACAATGAGGGACAGTAGACTGTGAAGAAGATCCTGAAGCAAAAACAAGGTTATGGTCAAAAAATCTGTGTTTGAAGCTGCTAAAGAACAGTGCAGACACAACAAGTAAAACTACTCAGCCAGCAAGATGCACAGAAAATTCATACTTAACATAAAATATGTTATGCAAAACAATCCACAACTGTTCTCCTTTTCTGTCTGTGCTTGTGCTTGTGCTTGTTAAAAAATTGTTCAGCTGTCCTGGGCTTACTAAGTAAGCAACAAAAAAAACAGTAGAGTATGCTAAATAAGCGCAAGGTGTGCTTATAAGTAGTAGCTTCCAAGATAAAAAGTGGTTTCTGGGACATATATGAGTAAAGCTCGGTCTATATTTGTCCACTATTATTTCTCCATATTCTCCTAAGGCTTGGTGTAGCTGGTTGGCAAAAAGATTTAGTATGCTTGGTTTCTTCAAGGATAAAATATTGCTAAAGGTGTGTTTGGAAGTGCCAATTTTATAGCTCTACTGTTTTATACTGATAGTTGTCCTTTCAGTGCTGTGTCTATAGGGCTGTACAAGTGGTCCTTGAGCAATGAGAGCTTGGTGCTTTCTGGGTGTAAATCAGAGAATCATAGAATTGCCTGGTTGGAAAAGACCTTTGAGGTCATTGAGTCCAACCATACCTATGCACTACTAAACTCTAGGTCTGAGCACCTCATCTAGCCATCTTTTAAATACCTCTAGGTACAGTGACTCAACCACTTCCCTAGGCAACCCATTGTAGTGCCTGATAATCCTTTCAGTGGAGAAATTTTTCCTGACATTCAATCTGTACCTGCCTTGGTGCAAGTGAAGTCCATTGCCTCTTGTTCTATCACTTGTTATCTGGGAGAAAAGACACACTCCCACCTCCCTATGACCTCCTTTCAGATAGTTGTAGACAGCAATTAGGTCGCCCCTCAGCCTCCTCTTCTCCAGACTAAACAACCCCAGTTCCCTCAGCTGCTCCTCATAAGGCTTGTCCTCCAGGCCCTTCACCAGCTTCATTGTCCTTCTCTGGACATGCTCCAGTGCCTCAGTGTCCTTGTAGTGAGGAGCTCAAAACTGGACACACTATTCAAGGTGAGGTCTCATCAGTGCCGAGTACAGGGGCACAATCACTTCCTTGGTCCTGCTATCCAAGCTGTTTCTGATACAAGCCAGGATGCCTTTGACCTTCTTGACCACCTGTGCACACTGCTATCTAATATTCAGCCAGCTGTCGACCAACACCCCCAGGTCCTTTCCTGCCAGGCAGCTTTCCAGCCACTTCTCCTCAAGCCTGTAGTGTTGTATGGAGTTGTGACCAAAGTGCAGAACCCGGAACTTGATCTTGTTGAACCTCATACAGCTGGTTGCAGCCCATAGATCCAACCTGTCCAGGTCCCTCTGTAGGGCCTTCCTGCCCTTAAGTAAATCAACACTTCCACCCAGTTTAATGTCATCTGCAAATTTACTGAGGGTAAAATGAATGAACCATTCATTCAGCTAACAGCCTCTTGTGGGTGTTACATGGATGCAGCTAGCCAAACAGTGCCAATGCTTCTGCCCTTTCTGTGCTCTGATATTGCACTGAGAAGCCATATGTAAAACCAGGGAGTGTAAAAGCAAGGAGATATAAGACAAAAAGATGATGCAGTGTTTTGGTTCAAAACAGGATGCTTTGCAAGGGTGATCTTGTCAGTTTCAAGGTGCTTCTTAACAGTAGGATGCTATGAAGGCCAGCTGTGCTCTTAGATGACATTTCCAGTTATGCTCCACACCAAAGCAATGTGGTTGGTCAGGATGATGGTTTTCAAGAGAGTGTCAAGGAAGAGGCACTCTAAGCTCATCAATAAAATTGCTCAAATGAATCACAGCGTGCTAATAAATCAGAATGACCATATTGGAACATGAGCCTGAGTCAGTCTGAAGTATATAATGCGTAACGTCAGTGATTTCTGTTAGAGTGATTTCTCAGGATTTCTGAAAGGTACTTATATCTAAGCCTTCCTTTAAATGTCTGGCTTATGTAATTCCTTTCAGGAGAAGAAAAACAAAATTCAGAGGTTCATGTTAAAAAAAAAGGGGGGGGGGGGGGAAGGATTAAAAAATTTTAGCTTGTGTAAGTAAATGAATAAGTTTTTTGTAACTTTTATGTATTAATGTTTATCTACACGTATGCATGCATAAAAGAATTTCCTAGGTCTTTTAATTTACATTAGCCAAATTGCTGAATTACCTGTAGTATGTTTCACCCATATCTAACAGACTCATTCTTGCTGAGGTTTTTTTGTTTGAGAGGATACACATCAGTGATCACTTGTGCAGTGCTGGACTCCAACTATAAGGCAGGCGTACAGGAGTAAGCAGAGGGATGGCATGGGATAGTCGGAATCTGATGATGCACAGAAGTTCAGAGCATCCTACTTATAAATGCCATGTAAAAATAGATAACAAGGACAGGCTAAATGCAAGATGGTGATCTTTCAGTAATCTCTTTTCTAGTAACAGGAGGAAGGCAGTAATTAAGTAGCTTGTATGTTATCAGAATAATTATCCTCTACAGATTTCTACCATTTAAGGTATATGGCTTATGTCCCTACATGTTGGTTGTAATGTCTCTGGCCCATTTACCTTGTGTTCCTTAAAGTAAAAGAAAGTATGTAAAATGGCCTTGGTATTTCTGGTCAAGGTCTAGAGCTACATGCCACACTTGTTCTGCATGGATATATCCATGATTTTCACTCATTTGAGATGTCAGCAGCTTTATGCTATTTATAGTATGGGAGATACGAACTTCGCGAGACTAGAATTCCAGACATTAGACCTAGAAAGGAAATTTTTCCTGCTCTCATCATATCAGAAGAAAAAATATTTTATTTTGCCCTGTGTTTTAGAAAATAACACATTAAACAGCAAATGATTTTCAGTGTCTCTGACATATTTTGTTGTGCTTTTTTTTTCATCTACACATTTCTTTGTAATTATTCCTCCTCAAGATGCTTATTCATGAACAGGATACTCTAATTAAATCAACATTCTGTAAATAATTCTTAAAATTACATCACAGTTAAAAAAAAAAAAAAAGACTCTATTGGTGTTGATCATAAGCCAGAGCTTATTTGAAAAGAAAGACAATGTTTTAATTTGTACAAGTAAATACAAGTATTATTGTTTCAACAAGACAAATTACTTTCTTAAGATTAGAATTTTGCCATTGGCTCCTCCAATGCTTTTCAATGAAGTATAATGTATTGATAGTTACATATAAGAAGTAAGACAACTGACTGATTGGTCAGTCACATAAGTTATATATAAGAAGTAAAAGAACCAGACTAATTGGTCCTAACAACCCTAACTCAGATGTGATTCAACAAAAATATTTGCCTTATTATCTTAAAAAGAAAAAATCTCCCCAACAAAAAGATTAATATTTTCTTCACTAGAATCATTATTCTTTGGTAATGAGCAGTGTTCTTGGAAAATGAGTATTTAATATGTAACCAACTAGTAAGAAAATTAAGTCAATTACCAAACACAATTTCTGTATTAAATGTTAATTAAATTCAGAGGTATTTTTAATGAGATTAATATGGAGAAAACAAATGAAGAAAAAAGTCAATTTAACCTCAGTTTAATCTATTAATCAAGAACAGTGTTTATTTTTTTATAGACATATTTATAGTAATACTTATAGTAATGGTTAATTTAGCATTCAGAAGTTCAATTCATAACCAAAGGACCTGAAAATTCAGTTAATCCTGCTGCTTATGTAGTTGAACATAAGAAAAAGATATATTTCAAGGCAAACATTAAAAATAACATAACAGCAATACTCCTTTGATCTTAACAAAAGTGCTGAATTAAGCCTGACCCTGTATTGATTTATACTTTATGGCACTGTTTGAATAAATATGCATCTTAAAATATGCAGCAGCAAAGAACTTCAGTTCTTCAAGTTACTGAGCAGAGGAAAAACAAAAATGGGGCAGTGAGGACCTCATTATCTTCTTCTCTTTTCCTTCTTAGTAGTTATGAGGGAATTTTAAGCATGTATAAAGTTTGATTTCTCATCCAATCTTTTTATTCTAAATAAATTAATGACCAAAATGTCTCCCAATGTATTTGAAATTCCCAAGTTATCTTTGTTCCTTTAAAATGAAATTAAATGTGTTTTGGACTTTTATCTCACATAATCTAATAAAATCTAACCAGAAAGTCATTATGATGTGGTATATTAGTATGAGAAATTAATTCATGTTTGAAAGAAATTCTCTTAACAGGGATGTTTGAAGGTAGAATTCTGATTGCGGAAAGAAAAGCAGTTTTGGTGCTGGTACTGTTTTTTTTTTGTGAAAAAAAATCAAAATTGTAAATTATAAACCTCAGTTATCTTATAAGATGCTACACGGAGAGAAAGAAATCTTATTTTTTTCAATATTTAAAAATACTTGGATATACTTATTTCCCATACTATGCACTTGAGCTTGCAAGCCTTGTTTCATAATAAAACTTTCACTTTCTTCATCTAAAGCAGAATATCTGGAATATTTGTTATCCTATGGCAAAGACTCTCCTTCATTTGCTGTGACACATCCTTTGCCCGGCTTCTCTGGGCAGAGCAGCTTTTCCAGTCCATCTGCAAAATCTCCTTCTGCGTGGCTGTGGTTAAACAGCTGAGGTACAGTGAGAGGAGGAAAAATGTCTTTCCATAGCAGGTAGCTTCAAGAGTCCTTAGAGCTGCTGAGGGCTTGCCATCTCCTTCCACCAAGATATTCTCACTAAAGCTCTTAAGAGCTCATAAAAAAGCTTGTTGAGTAGAGCAGAAAGAGAAAGAGAGCTGACAACAAGAAAGCAGCTGATCCAATGAGACAAAGCCCTGGCTTTTGAAAGTCAGTAAAAAATGTTCAGACATTAGTATTCATTTGCAAGTAGCAGTGGAAACACTGAGGCAGGAGTGAAAGCACAGAGTGCTACAGTGAATTGTCCAGGGTCAGTTCTTGTGCCAGTTCCAAGGATGACTTTGGAAACCAGTCCAGAGTTTTCTCCTTGCTACTTTGCTTTCTTTAGTGCTCCTAAGTTAGGTATTGACTAAAAAGTGAATACTAGAAAATTGAGCAATTAACAGCACCAATTGCTAAATAGACAGTAATCAATTTGCTATTTTTAAATCAGATTACAAACTCTGTGAATAAATTTACAGCCTTGAGTATGATATGCCTGATTTCTAAACCAGAAAACAAAGAAAAAAAGAAACAAAAACCATTTTAGATATAGTCTTCAACTTAAATATAATTTGAGTAATAAATAGTTTGTCCCAGCTTAGGTCTTATGACAACATGATAGAAGACTGCTGTGACATACTGTATTCTTGATTTGTTTAGCTCTTGGTTCATCCTGTGTTTCCATAAGGAGAGGAAGATGGGTGGATTACTGGTGGCGGGGATGGGGAGGAAGGGAGATTGCTGACTGTATTTATTTCTTGGCCAAACGTTATGAGACATTAATGAAAATCTTATCAGTTAAATTAACATCTGATAGACCACAGGTCCTGAGAGAAATTAGAGGTGCAATCAATCAGGGAACTTATGTGATTACAAAGGCATTTAGCATGTCTAGAAGAAAGACTGTAGAGCTTTGAATTGGGTTTCAGCTGATGAAAATGTGTGTCAATTGAAATGTTTTCTGAAATGCACCCTAAATATCCCCACAGGACAGGTATGATCTGCCAGATGTGTCCTTCCTATGGATCAATATTTAAATACAAACTTCTGTGATGAGAAGGTGAGTCTTGACAGACATGGGTGGTGTGGTATGAGTATACAAAACATACCAGACCAAAAAGGTGAACTGAGTCCTTATATCCTTTCCTTCCATCTCAAATAACCCATCATGAATAAAGGACAAATTCCTTAAAACTTACTGTGAAAAAATCTTTTCTATAAAGTCAAGATGGTTAAAGGCATCACCGAGATGACTTCTATTTTTGATGGGACAAACAACTCCTGTGAAAAGTCTGAACTTGCATCTTATGCTCTCTCTTCATTAATCCCCCCTCTGCTGTGATTTCCTTTCATACCTTTGCATCTTCCCACATCTGGTCCTACCTTGTGGCTATAGCTAGTCAGCTTATATGAACTCTTCTGTTAAGCTGGCACCTGGAGTTTTGTGTAGGAGACTGTGATGATGCACATCTACTGAGGAACTACAAGCTACATCAATAATAGGCTCACATTGTTTTTAAAACCTTACAGAAGGTTTTAAACACAGCACACCTTTCCCAACACAAAGCCTTACAAGGCAAACACATTCTACTACATGCACCTCATGTGTGAAGAGTAAATTAAGAGGTTTGTTCAATGAAGAGCCTACACAGACAGTAACAGGGTTAGCCACCTGTCTGCATCCACCAAACAGCTTTGAATGGAAAACTTCAACTGACTAGAAGCTAACAGTCAGCTGCAGAGTATATACGGGTGCAGACTGGGTCATACTGTTAAAGAAATAAGGCACACTGGTGGTTGTTATCCCTTCCTCACTGATCATAACTACAGGATTTATAGGATGTGTCATGTCTGCTGGTGCTTATTTGGTGCAGTAGCATCTAGTTCTGTAGCTGCATTTCCCTTGAGTATTATCTGCCTATGCTTTCTTAGGCAAAAAGAAATGTCCATCTGCTGCTCTCTGTTCAATGGAACAGAAAAGGCATATGAGCTCTCTCCCTGGTGCGGCTGAATAAAAAGCATCTGTCTCTAGGACTGCTGTTCCAATATCTTTTATAAACATTAAATTGAACCACAGATATGTTTTAATACATCTTTCTCAGATGTCTGTGTTTCTAAGTCTACACTACATAGGTGAATGTTTTACATTAAATATTCTTCTCCCTATTGTATTCTTTTGTAGCTTATCCATATCAGAACCATGTGTGATGCACACAGAGAAGATTATAGCATTCCCCAAAGAGTTTACTTGCCCTAGCATGTGTAGTCCAACAAAGCACACACAAGTGGGGATGTTTTGGTTGTGAGTGCTGAAAAGATAGCTGCAATTATCTGAGTGAATGCAAAAAATAACAAGATAGATCTGTCTGTTTGTGATTTCTTTTGCAGTTCAGGGAACGTCATAAAGTTAAATATTCCAGAAATAGATTCTAACCTAATGGATAGAGGGAGATATCAATCTCTGGATATACCTACAATGACTTCTTTTTGTGGATGGGAATTCAGTGTCCTCAGAGGTGCTGACTTCTCAAGAGACGATATGTAGTGGTGTTAAAGAATAATGCGTGGGGAATGGTCTTGGCACGTCTTGATATTTAAGGACACAGGTACAGATACTTGAGGCTTTTTTACCCTGTTTTGTTGCTTTAAAATGTAACATGTAGACAAACTTGTAAGTAATATGTATTTATTAGGCGTTTTTGAAGGTCTGGATTATGTGATGAAATTTAACAAATTGTAATTTAATAGTATAGGTTTATGCAGCCTCCTTGAGTTTGCAAGGTCCTTCCATATGAGAAAGCTTGTCAACCGCTTCCAACTTCATTTACTTTACATACATTATGCAAGGGACACCTTCAACAGCAGTATGGTAATACACGGTAGGAAACAGTAAGATTTCCAGCTGTGCAGCTGGAAAGCTATGATTTGTTTGCTATCACTGAAATTTGGTGGGATGAATCACGTGATTAAAGTGCTTCAATCAACGGCTATACACAGTTTAGGAGGGACTGGCATGGAAGGAAAGGGGGGGGGGGG
>NW_010327801.1:33643-44968 GCF_000700745.2 Antrostomus carolinensis
CTCTACATTAGAAAAAATGGATTAATGGCACTGAGTTGTCTTTGAAAAACAGCAATGCACAGGTTGAGAACTTACTGGTGAATGTTAGAAAATAAGTCAACAAAGGAATCCTTGTGGTTTGTGTATACTACAGGACATCTGATCAAGGGAGGATGTTAATTAAGACTTCTTATTTGAACCATAGGAAGCACCAAGCATGCAGGCCTGGATCCTGCTAGGGGACTTCAATTACCCTGACATCTGCTGGAAAAATAGTGCAACAAACTGTGAGCAGTCTAGGAGACTCTTGAAGTTCATCGAAGATAACTTCCTAATCCAGATGACAGAAAGTCCAATCAGAGGAGATATTGGGACTGATACTATTCAATATCTTTATTAATGACATAGAGACTAGGATTAAGGGCACTAAGCTGAGTGGTGCTGTTGCCTTACTGGAGGGAAGGGATACCATCCAGAAGGACCTTGACAGGCTTGAGTGGGCCCAGGTGAACTTCATGAAGTTTAACAAGGCGAAGTGCAAGGTCCCGCACCTGGGTCGGGGCAATCCCCAGTATCTATACAAACTGGACAAGGAATGCATGGAGAGCAGACCTGCAGAAGAGGAGTTGGGGACACTGGTGGATGAAAAACTGGACATGAGCTGGCAATGTGCCCTCACAGGTCAGAAGGCCAACCACATCCTGGGCTGCATCAAAAGAAGAGTGGCCAGCAGGTCGAGGGAGGGGATTTTGTCCCTCAACTCTGCTCTGGCAAGACACCACCTGAAGTACTGCATCCAACTCTGAGGTCCCCAGCACAAGAAAGACCTGTTGGAGCTGGTCCAGAGGAGGGCCACAAAAATGGTCAGAGGTCTGGAACACCTCTCCCATGAAGAAAAGCTGAGACAGTTGGGATTGTTCATCCTGGAGAAGAGAAGTCTCCAGGGTGACCTTACTATGGCCTGTGAATACTTAAAGGAGGTTTATAAGAAAGATGGAAGGAGACTTTTACCAGGGCCTGTAGTAATAGGAGAAGAAGTAACAGTTTTAAACTAAAAGAGGGTAGATTTAGATTAGATGTAAGGAAGACATGCTTTACTAGGAGAGTGTTGAACATCGTAACAGGTTGCCCAGAGTGGTTATAGTTTCCCCATTCACAGAAGTATTTGAGGTCACCTAGATGGAGATTTAGCAACCTGATCTAGTTGAAGATGTCCCTATCCACAGCAGGAAGGCTGGGTGAGACGACCATAGAGTCACAGAATCAAACAACAACTCAAGTTCTTTGTGGACCCAAAAGGATCACTGAGTCCAACTCCCTGCTTCTTGCAGGACTACCTAAAACTAAATCATATGAGTGAGAATATTGTCCACATGCTCCTTGAACTCTGACAGGCTTGGTGCCAAGACCACTTCCCTGGGAAGCTGTTCCAGTGACCAACCACCTTCTCAATGAAAAACATTTTCCTAATGTCCAATCTGAACTTCCCCTGACACAGCTTCATTCTGTTTCCTCACGTCCTATCGCTGGTGACCAGAGAGAGGAGATCAGCACCTCCCCTTCCACTGCCCCCCTTGAGGAAATCGTAGAATGCAATGAGGCCACCCCTCAACCTTCTCTTCTCCAAGCTGAAGAAACCATGCTGGAGGAGGCTTCTGGCAGGACCTTGTTCGGTAATATGTATGAAATAATGTATATGAAAATCATTACCCAGACTAGTCCCACTTTTGTGTTAAGCATCACACTTCTTTGTTTCTTGTTTTCTTTTTTATGTTTTCATGCTTAGAGGGTAGACATTTAATAATTAAGCTTTTTGAACTTAATCTTTTATATTTATGTCTTCTTTATATTGATTTCTACATATGAAAAACATTGCTTTTTCCTGCAGATCAAGCAACTTCGGCCTGCTCCCTCAAATTCCTCCTCACATCTCACACCTTTGCATCTGCAGTGCAATTCGAATTCCTGCTCTAGACCTACTTGTTTCATATATGATATCAAAAAGCAACTAAGAATATATAAACTCAAATAAGACCTCACCCCTCTCTCTTTCTCCTTTGTGTAAATCCTTTCATTTGGCCTTTCTGTGAGGTTTTGCTCTGTGTTCCTGATTCTGATGAAAATCCCCCTCAGTCTTGACTGAAACCTATGACTTATAAAAGGATGCAGCACTTTTAAGAAAAGAAGCAGAATCTTGGAAATTTTTACTGCACAATCCACAGCTTATTGATTCTATCTGAAATGTTTTAATGTTTGGTATAATATATTTTGCAATTAAATTGTTGTACTGAAACTGAAAGGTCCACAAGCTTTGTATGGAGTTTATATTTTTGTTTCCTAGGGAATGTGTGACACAGCCTACTGTGACAGATTTTTCCATCTACCTCCTGGTTTCCCTGATTTTCTTGCATTCAGTAGTTCACTACTTCTCTGTTAGAATATACTTTTGCATGGCAGGACCATTTAGTTGTGCACTAGTGTTAAAGCTCTTGTGCCCTGCTTCACTGACATCAGCCTGACGTAGTTTTTCTTCTATCTCGTTCAAGTAGCTAAGGAAAGGTAGTCACAGGACAACAACCTGTGACAACAACCACAACTGACCCCAACTGACCAAAAGGATATTCCATACCATATGACATCATGCTCAGCATATGAAGCTGGAGGAAGAAGAAGGAAAGGAGGACATTTAGATTTACGGCATTTTGTCATCCCAAGTAACTGTTATGTGTCTGGAGCCCTGCTTTTCTAGAGTTGGTTGAACACCTGCCAGTTCATGGGAAGTAGTGGGTTAATTCCTTGTTTTGCTTTTCTGGCTTGCATGAATTTTTCTTTACCTGTTAAACTGCCTTTATCTCAACCCACGAGTTTTCTCACTTTTACCCTTTCAATTCTCTTCCCCATCCCACCAGTGGGGAGTAAGTGAAATCTGTGTGGTGCTTAGTTGCTGGCTGTGGTTAAACCATGATATATGGGAAAGGCTGGGTTTGTTTGTTGTTTTGTTGGGTTTTTTTCCCTCAACACAGAGCTTAATCTATATTCCTGTTTAAGCTATCTAAGTGCTCTTTACTATCTAGAGCCATGTAACCTAAATGGTACAAAATACATAGTTGACACAATTCCACAATGTATTTTCACTAACAGACTAAAAAATGATGTTGCTGGGGTAGAGTCTCATTTATGCTTTTCCTTCCTTTTCTTCTCTCCTCTCTCCAAAGCACAAAACAAAAAAGGAGCAGTCAATCTTTATTATCTTTGATTCATGATTTTATGAACAGCATAGGTTACATGAAAATGAAAATCCACTAAAACATCCACTTCTTCAACAAACCATGTGCACTACAACTATATTTCCAGTGGTCAGCTTTAATTGTTCTTTTTTAAATTTCTGCAATATATTTTTACAGGGAAGCTATCACTGCAGTTGAAAAATTAAAAAAAAAAAAATCAATACAGCATGAATCTACTTTACACTGGGATTTTATATTCATACAGTTTTTTTTCCTTGGCTTTTCAAGAAGCAGCTTTTCTCTAGCATTCTTTATCTGCCCTCATACTCCAGTTAGATATTTTTAAATTCAAGTCATCATACAGTCAGAATTTGCAGGTGGTTCTCAGAGAACTAGCTAGCTGTGGAAAGGACAATGCAATTAATAACAGATGGCATGGAATGACCATGTCCTTGAGAGAATGCCTTATTGGCACCTCCTGCTAATTGTATCACATATAACACAAGTAAAAGCATAATAAATCTGAACTGAGGGACATTTTATGCAGGAGCTCTTCTCTCTTTCCAGACGGTAAATTGCTCAGCTTTTGAAAGATCTATAACCTTGTGATACCCAACTTGCATTAGCTTAATTGCCTTTTTTCTTTTCTTCCTTCCTCCCCTTCCTTGATCTCACTCTCTGTTTTACTTCTCTGGGTTTGGAAGAGCAATTCCCTTTTGCTAGTCTACCTGCTTTAATGCTGTGAGGAAAGGATCTATATTTGCTGTCTTGGACAGAATTTTGTTGGGTCTGTTCTGCAGACTTATTGGTAAATTTCCCTCTTTAAAGAACTTTAAAGTACTTTACTTGATATTAGAACATGACTAAATACTAAAGGAGTTTAACAGGACTCTAGAAGAGCATTCTCATTAACTATGACATTGAATGAGCTTCAGACAGATCAACAGATATACCCCATTCTATTTCAGAATATGACTGCCATGGTAAAAAAAAAATAAAAAAAATAAAAGTCTTGATGCACAAGGAATTAAACTTTTTTTTTTTTTTCACAGTAATAAATCAGTAGCAAAGAAATGCTGTGGAAAAAATAAGAAAAGAATTTGAAGTCTCAAATCTCCTTGTGCCTTGTTACCATGTGGAGATGAAGAAGGGCTGTTTCAAAAGAGTTTGCCTCTGTTGGCAGTGGGGGAGACAGTTTCTTGTAAAAGTTCTGTTGGATTTTTTTTGTTTGTTATATTTCTAATTACATCATCAATTTCAGTCTTGGTTTTGGTTTGAGGAGAAAATAACAGATATGTAAACAGGAACACATACATAGAACTGCTTGTAGGAGATGCCATTTAAGTCAGAGAATGATGCTTCAACTGCACACAGTGAACAGCATCTACAGTTGCAAATGCCTAAAGTATCTCCCTAGATCTCCTAGTGCCTGTATCGAGAAGGCAATTTGACAAAGAATTGGTCCCTGTGGAAGATTTTGGTAAGATGGAGCAAAGTCTGCAAGTGATTATTCAGACTCCACTTGGGCCTGTACCCAAGGCAGAAAGGTGCCAAGTCATTATAATCCCTTACCTAAGCACATATCATGCCTTTTGGGTTCCTCCTGTTCCACGTTGTTCTGTGGAGTGATCTGGTGAAAGATCTTCCCTGGACATAGACACAGATTGCAGTCCCCAGAGGAAGATACGTATTGGGTTGGGAATAAGGACTTCCAAACCTAAGTCCCCTTCCTGCTACTGACTTTCTGAATGATGGTGGGAAATTTAATTCACTTTGAGTTTTTGTTCCTGCTCCCTATTCTGGTCTGTTTCAAACTGCAAGCTCCTGCATGGTGCCTATCCTGAGGAATCCACAGTGCTATTGGAATGTACAGTAATATTAGTAAGATAATGAACTATTTTGGCAAGTACTTTAAAAGCCGTGTGTCAGTATCAAGACAGCTTTAGGAAAAACATCGAAATGCAAAATCTGTTCCTGAAGTACTGCTGAAATCTGAGCTAAAAGGTATTCTTACTATTTTGATTCTTTGTGCACTGTACCTTGAAGTGTGCCCTAAAGTATCTATGAGGTTGGGGGTTTTTTGTTTGGTTGGTTGGTTGTTTTTTTTTCCTTTGGCAAGCTCATCTGTTGTTTACACAGCTTAGAAGAGTAGTTAATTGAGTTCTCTCAGATGTCCCTGTGAAGCCATTGTAGTCAGACTCTGCGCCCACCTAAGTTAATAATAAGATTCCTATTGGTTTTTCAAGACAAGAAAATAAGCTTAAAAATGCATTTATTTTTGGAATATATGTATGCAAAAAACAGAAGAAAAAAACTTTTTAAATAAGATACATTTTGGTGCCAAGAAGGTGTCCAAGGGTTGAAGTCAAAGATGGAAAGAGTAGACAGTATGAAAAATAACTGAAAAAAATGGACAAAAACTAGAATAGTGAGTTAATGTCACAATAACTGCTTAAGTCACCAACTCTTCCAATATGATGCAGTTTTCAGAATTTTCATATTTGGCTTATACATTTACTATGTTATTTCATCTTGATGGTTGGGGTGGTTTGGCTTCACCCTTTTAGTTTGCAGCCAAACACAGCCTGCTCGCTCACTCTCCCCACCTTGTCCAAGGAGTAGGGAGAGAATTGGAAAGGAAAGGGCAAGGAGATTCATGGGCTGAGATAAAAACTATTTACTCATTAAAATAAAATGATAATGATAACAGTGATAACAGAATATACAAATGAGTGATAAACAGTGAAATTGCTCACCACCTGCTGACCGATGCCCAACCTGTGCCAGCCAGAGATCCTAGAACAAGGACTGAAACCCCGAAAGAGCGAGATCCCGAGAGAGCCCCAAAAGAATACCCCTGATTTCTGGTCATCCCTGGTTAATATAGTAAGCATGATGTGATACAACATGGAATATCTCACTGGCACATCAAAATGACAGTTTTGGATTTTGGTATTCACTATACTTCTCCCTCCCAGTCCTGATGCAGCTGTGAACCAGCCATACGTGGAGACCTTGAGCTCCAGCAGCAACTAATAACATTAGTATTTTTATCAACTTTCTTCTCACAAGTCCCATACTGAAACTAACTAGCTACTAAGAAAATTAACTCTATCCTGGCAAAATCAGGACAATGGTATTACTACATTCTGAGATAGGGTTCGGTAACAAATTGTGATAACCCTGGCATTGTTTGCACATCTGAATAACTATTCTCAAATTCAGAGAGACTCGAGATTGGGAAAAACACAGGAATTGATGTATAACATCAAGGATGTTATTTAGTCTCCTAAGAGTAATTATACTAATCCTGTCTTTATATGAAGAGTAAAAATTAAAAGTGACATAATGAACTTTGTAGGAACTGATGGAAATTCTTATGTGTCCAAACAGGCTAGGTTTTGTAATTACAGGTAGGTAATCAGTATACTTCAGTAACAATGACTGTTCACTTGCACATGTAGCATGATATCTATTTTCAAACAGTGTTAATTTCCATACAGAGCTTCCATCAGCCACATGGAGAAGTACATTCACCCCCAAAAGTCAGAACATTGATCATAATCAAATATAATTTTCTAATTAAACTAAAAGCCTAAAAATCTGGAAAACTCTTCCCTCCCTCACTGTAGAAGATTCTTTGCGTATCACTGTAGAAAGGATTTACTTACCATTAATTGACTGCCTCCTTTGTGCTATAAAGATAATAGTACTTATGTGCTATTAGACTGATTTCCTTGAGATCCTAACATGCTTTGCTTTTCTGAATAGAGTGCTGTAAGGTTACACATCCATGGTTTTACTCAGTCCAAAGTTTCACCGCTGCAGAAATGAGGAGAACTTGCTCTAGCCTCATGGATTTGTATTCCAGACTCTCTTCAGGCTGGCCCTGGCAGCTCATAGATCTTGCTTTCAAACTATTCAAGCTGCTGAACCTGAAGAAAACCAAACTAAAAAAATGTGAACAGGGTTTTGTAAGAGTTTGTGTTGAGGGTTGACTTCAATCTGATAGAAGACTGGAAGAAAACCAAAGCCAAATGAGGTGGCAGGAACATATAATGAGGAAGGCATAAGTTAGGAGAGAGGAAGGAATCATACCTCTCTCGGTCACAGCAAGATCCTAGATTGTCTGAGCTGCAAAGTGTAATCTTTCTAATAACAGGCATATGTGCAACTGTGTTAACATGTTGATTCTGTGTTATGTATGTTGGACAACTATGTTTATCATGCCATAATTTTACACGTGTTTTTAAATTTGAGAGAAAGACATACTCATTGTCATCACTAAAAGGCCACCTCTTCCTACACACCAAATGTTTTGACATTTCCATAGCTGAAAGGCAGTTTGACCTGTGTAAGAAATTGTAGAAGACCATCCTTTGAAGTAGTTTTATTAATACGTTCAATAGGGCTGGATGACCAAATTAGTATTTAGGTATTAAAGCAATTATTCTTATATATCAAGGGTAGCAATTCACTCATACTTTAATATTGCTGTGGATAAGGCATTATCTTTGAAAATTCTGCCATTTCCCATCCTTCATGTCTTTATTTTTTCAATTTATGCTCTAGACTTTGAAATGAAAGGTGCTTTCTTTAAAGGTCACATCACTTGCTTTGGTAAGTGCATAGTTTGGGTCGGTGGATCTGACTGGGATATAAATAATACTGTGTTCACCTGATGATAGTGGAAAGCTGCCATTTTGTTTATTTTAACTGTTAAGAATTTTCTGAGTGGTTTTTCTTTCTCTTTCTCTCAACTGCCATGACTCAAATATGGATACAAAGCAGAAAGAATGCAGGTTAACAGGAGACTTTTTTTTCCTAAGTACTGGTTGTATGTTGTTACTCATTATCAACAGCAGTGCTGTACACTTTCTCTCTACTTTCTTAACTTTTAGTTTCACAAGTGTACTCGGCCCTTGCAATAAATATCCATCAAATTATTAATTTATCTTGGTAGATAGGACTTGTTCAAATATTCTGAACCTTTCTTCAAATTTTCATAATTTACTAATTTTTTCAAATTTAAAACTATTTACTTTATTAAAAAATCAAAACAAACAAAAGAAAAAAAACAACAAAGGAAAAGTATCATTTAGACCACATTCACTGTCTCTAATGGTTTTGGTCCATTGTGGGACAATATTTTGTTGTTCTTAAAATCCTTCCAACTACAAGGTAGTAGAATAGAAATGTAAGACATAATTGAGTGCTTCTGTATAACATAATGCCCAAAGCTTAACAGCAAAATAAAGCAGGTAATGCTTTCTTATTCTTTGATAGCAAAAATTATAGCATGGCATAAGAATGTAAGTATTGTTTTTGGTGAAATCTAGGAAGGAGTATAAAAGACCAAGGCAGGGATGAATTCAACATGTTGCAAAGTATGCTACTGCAGTGACAGGGAATAAGCAAATCCTTAGAGGTCTTGTAAGCTACAAGATGTAGTTGCATAATTATATTTGAAGTCCTTTGAAGCACCTCACTTCAATGCATGAATTTGTCTAACCCGCCATTTTAATCCAATTCATACTTATGCTAGCCAAAACATCCTATGATTACAAGCTCCATGATTTAATCATGAATTCTCTCTTTTTTTTTTTCCTGTTTAATTTGTGCTTCATTGGTGTATGCTACTTCTTTGTGCTGAGAGATAGAAAACAACCATTTGATATTTGTTTTCATTATCTTTAGTAGTCTCTATTGCATTCTCTGAACTACATCCTTTGAAAGCTAAAGAACATTTGCCTGTTGAATTTCTCTTGTTTAATTCCTCCTCTGATGCAAGCTTTTCCACATCACCAATCACTGTTTATCTCTCTCTGTACCTTTATATTTATATGCTTTCTGAATATAGTAACTGAAACTGCAAGCATGGAGCTATGCCTTGCTCTGATGACATTAGCCAGAAGCACCAAGGAAGATTAATGACAATAGTAGGTAGAATCCACAAAACTGTAAAGCTGTAGGATTAGTGTAGGGGTAGGTGTCCAAGCAACACCCACTGTCTCTATCTGAATTCAGTTTCTTGACACACATATTGTGTCGTCCAGCCATCTTTCAAGAAAGGCAAGTAATTTTATAAAGACTAGGAAAAGTTATTCAACTGTGTAAGTACAAAATATTTACTTAAAAATACGTTATTAACATGAATATACAACATTGATAAAATAAAAACCAATATTAATATCAGTTGAAAGGTGCGCATGCGATAGACTCAAAAAACATCTAGTAGGACTGTAGCTAAAAATCTGTGTAAAATAGGTTTTCTGTGCATTACTCCTGGGACTCTTACTTATTTATGTTCACCCTTCTTTCCTTTCTGATATGTTAATTTAAAAAAACAATAACAGTGATGCATCTTTGAGCCAAGATTTGTCATGTGTCTAGAAACCATACTTCTCATTAGGGCAACTATGAATTGATTTGAAACAGGGAGCACATCACAAGAGAAGATTACTATTTATCTGTCTGTAGTTTACCAAGTAACCATGGAGAGGAGCAAGAACTGCCATACATGCCAATTCCATCTGACGAAAATTTAATCAACAGAGAAAAAATGTTATGCACAAAAGAATAAAAACTGTACTTTCATATCCCTCTTTACCTTTCTTTGCATTTTGCTATTTCTGAACCATCTACTCATGTGAGTGGGTGTATAAGTGCATATTCACTGTAGTTAAAGGTCAGGGATATTTCATCAACAAAACCAGATAGCTCAACTAAATGAAAGTTTGATTTGTAGAAGGGGGACAACACAGCTTGTTCCATATCTAATTGCTTTTTCAACCTTGTATCTTTCTTAATAACTTAGCAGATCTTGTGTACCCATCCACAAAACAAGATGTGCTTGGAGTTCAACTTTCAGTAACAGTTGAATATCCAATTTAAAACAATGCATCATTGTAAGAAAGGAGAATTATTTAAAGAACCACTTGTTATTTCCTTTGCTTTCATTTCTCTTCTTTGTTTGTAACAAAATGTCCAACAGCCAGTTTTGAAATCATCCTGTCTCACCCCCTCCATCATACACTTTATTTCTGCATATGTAAAGGATTAAAAACCTTTTTAAATAAAATATGTATACAAAATATATTTTCTTGGTATAGTAGGACAGGGCATGCATTGATTCTTACTTAATTGTACTGTTAAGCATTTGTTGATAATGCGGAGAAATAATTGTGCTGATGATCTTTCCACATGTTTACCAGTTAATTAAGAAAGAGGCATAAGAATAAGATGGTTTGTTAAATTACAAAAGTGCTCCTTTTTTAATATTTGTAGGAGTCCTGCACAGATTCGTAGCTGCAATGTGTTTTCTTTGAGTTCATTCCTCTGTACTAATCCATCCCATTATATCCAGCTAACTCTATTTTTTCTGGAAGTCCTCACAGTTATTATTGACATTATTTTTGTTATTAATATAGAATTATTTAAAGATATGGATCCATTCAGGGGCTTTTATACACATATTTGAGGAGGGGTTATATTTGAGGTTAATTTTAAATATTAATCAATGCAACAACAATCAATGCTTTTTATCCTGCAGTATGTTACTTCTGTGTGGTAGGTTGAGCCTGGCTGGGTGCCAGATGCCCACCAAAGCCCACTCTATCGCTCACCCTTCTCAACATGACAGGGGAGAGAAAAATATAATGAAAGGCTCATGGGTCAAGATGAGGACAGAGAGAGATCACTCACCATTTACTGGCATGGGCAAAACAGACTTGACGGAAAATGAGTTTTAATTTATTACCAATCAGACAAGAGGATAATGAGAAATAAAACCAAATCTTAAACCATCTCCCCCATTCCTCCCTGCTTCCCGGGCTTAACTTCTCTCCCGATTTCCATCTCCTCCCCACCAGCAGCACAGGGGGGCAGGGAATGGGGGTTGGGGTCAGTTCATCACACGTTGTTTCTGCCGCTCCTTCCTCCTAAGGGGGAGGACTCCTTCCCCCTCAGGGGGAGGACTCCTTCCCCAGCACCAGCATGGGGTCCCTCTCATGGGAGACAGTCCTCCAGGATCTTCTCCAACGTGTGTCCTTCCCATGAGCAACAGTTTTTCTCAAACTGGGGAGGAGGTGGAAAATCGGGAAAGGAATTAAGCCCGGGA
>NW_010327801.1:45127-48440 GCF_000700745.2 Antrostomus carolinensis
GCTACAGGTGGTCATCTGCTCCACCATGGACCTCCATGGGCTGCAGGGGGACAGCCTGCCTCACCATGGTCTTCACCACAAGCTGTGGGGAAATCTCTGCTCCAGTGCCAGGAGCACCTCTTCCCCCTCCTTCTTCACTAACCTTGGTGTCTGCAGAGCTATTTTTCTCACATCTTCTCGCTCCTCTCTCTCTAGCTGAAAAGTAGGTTTTATTCTCTCCCCTTTTTTCTTAATTATGTTATGACAGAGGCGTTACCATTGTCACTGATGGACTCAGCCTTGGCCCGCAGCTGGTCCATCTTGGAGCTGCTGGCATTGGCTGTGGTGGACATTGGGGAAGTTTCTGGCAGCTTCTTACAGAAGCCACCCCTATTACCCCCCCTGCTACCAAAACCTTGCCACAGAAACTCAATACAAAAATAATCTGTTTTGGAAACAGTATCAGAACTGAAATCTAACTGTGTAGTTTTAAATAGTGCAAGTAATAGTACAATAAATTGAGTGATACCTTGTGTTTGTATACGCTGTAGGAATATTTTCTGACCTGTTCCATCAGAAAGCTGAAAGAAGGATGAATTATCAACAAATATGAATAAATCAGATACACATCTTTCTAATTTTTGTCTTATTGTTTTGTATGGACCTAATAAATAGTCAGTTTCTTTGATTTAATAGGTTTTAAATAAATTAAATTATTAGTGTCTTCTGCTGTATTTATTTGAAAAAACCCCAAAACAACAAAAAACCCAAAACCAAATCACAAAATACAATATTCAGAGCAAAAGAGAATCAAAGGGATAAAAGTGTATTCTTCCAATTAAAGGAAAAGGGGATATTATTTTTTTTTTCATCTCTGTAATGAAAAAGTTCAACTAAATTCTTCTTCAGTGCATGCTGGTCAATTTACTACACATTGATCTGGTGGCTTTGACCTATGTTGCTTATCATGTTGCCTTCTCATGTTGTGTTTCAAACCACTTTTGTAGGAGTGGAACAAAAACTGACACCGAGTCTCATTTAGTTGCCAATTGTGTTTGCAAAGTATAGTGTCATCTCTGTTGCTATGGCAGTATAATGTTATAAAATAAATTTCAGTAATTGTCTATTAGCCTAGCCTCAGCACGTTGAGACTTGGAGAATAAAAGTCTGAGGAAGCAATTCTTCAAGTATGATTTTCTTCTTTTACTATGCATCCAGCAGGTATCTTCTTTCATATGTATAGTATGAACCATACATAAATTGTCAATACAATATTTCTAAACAAAAATCCCGAGTTATGCTGTATTGATGGTAATATTCAAGTTACTGGAATTCTTTTAAACTAAAAGAGAAGTGACTAGTGAAAACACGATTGAACACATAGATTACTGTGAAGAAACTGTGTTTAAATTCAACAACAAAAGCATCCCTATTTTATTTAAAAGATTACAGTCTCCTGTTCCATAGATTACTTGTAACTCATCATCATTACATGTATTATGCACATAAAGGAGTATTTGTCCATGTGGTCTGACAAGTCCACCGTAGATATATGTTGTAGCTTGCATTGGTTCTTCACTTACATATGCTTACATTTATGTCTATAGGAGTCAAATTATCACAGAAATAGTCTATTTGCAGAAAGAAAGACAGAGGAAATTCTTCATATGTTTTCATGGCTCAAAACTTATATAAAGTCTCTAAAATCCATATTTTACTTCCCTTACCCTCCCTGTGTCTCACATACCAAGTTGACAAGAGAAAAGGACCTTCCCTTCCCAGTAAAACCCTGGATATGAATCTCAGATCAAAGAGAAAGATTCAAAATTCAGGATGCAATGACTCAGGAAAATGTGGACTGGAAACATGGTCTGAATCTGCATTTTAACACTCAGATGACTTGGACAATACTGCTGAAGCTGTGTCCCATATTATTCCCAATGATTTAATTGGAGACTTCTTTGATATCTCTGACTTTTCTTCTGTCTTTTCTTTGAATGTTTTTCCCCACTTTCAGAGGGATTCACAAGGACAGAAAATATTTTGAAATCATTAATAGGCCAATTGAAAATGTGGGACTGAATGGTAATTTTTTTGCCTTGTAATATATTTTTTGGACAGGTTCCTCATTGAGGATATGTTTTTTTCCAGAAGAAAACTCCACTATGAGGAGTAGTATTGTTGATGCTACTAATAATCAAGAATATTTACTGTGTGATGCTCTTGTTCTTGTTAACAGCTTCAAATGGGCAACTGAAGGCTTCCTACCTACAAAACTTGTTGACAGACATGCCAAAGAGGCAAAGTCCCAACAGGACAAGGCAACCACACTTCTTCAGAATTGGTGAGGACTGAGGCATACTTGTGTGCCAGAATGGAGGTATGTAATGAGATGAATGAGCTGCATCTGCTCTGTGGACAACTAGAAGAATCCATTCCGCAGATCCCGTCCTCCGATAACCATAAAAACACTCATTCAAGCCCAGAAAATGTGACCGGAAAATCACATTTTCATTAAGCATGGTTACTTCTGCTTCCTGCTCCATGTTCTAGTAACATTCCAATAGCTTCTTTTTACACTTTCAATTTTTTCATGTGTATTTACCTTCTTCCTTTCCCATATTATCAGTGACTTTTTTTTTTTTTTTTTTTTTTTTAAAAAAAACAAGCACAAACATTGTCAGCTGCCACATCAGCTTTGGAGGAAAGAAACTACCAATTCTTCTCATGGAAAGCAAAAGTATGTAACAGAGCTCTATAAGCATAAGCACCCTGCCAGTCTGTTTCAGTGCTTCACCATCCTTACTTCTGAAGAGTATTTCCTAGTGTTATCTTGACTTTTCCTAGCTGTACTTTGAGCTCATTAGTTTTTTTGTCCTTATTTTAGGTAAGTTTGAGTCAGTGAAAGTTAATTAGCAGAATACTTCTTGAATCACTATGTTAATTTCATGAATCATATTTTATTGAACAAGCACTTTGTGTTGCAGTTAGCAATGGCAATGACATGCCAAATTAATTAAATACATTGTTTTCTATGTTTTCTATAGTTTTCTACTGTTATTTCATGGTGTAATATTTTTGCCTGCTGATGATTTTAAAAAAAGAAATCTACTCTTATTTTGGGACAGCTACAAATGTTCTTTTTTACATAGTTAACTAAATACATTTGAATACACTGTGTGAACCCAAGCAGACAGTTAGAATTGAGAAAAAAAACCCGTACCTTTCAATTTTTTTTTTCTTTATTTGCAGTTCCTGAGATTTATACGTACTTTTTAAATTTTTTTATTTGTGTTCTTCTACATGTGTGATGGGTTGACCCTGGCTAGAGGCC
>NW_010327802.1:0-4257 GCF_000700745.2 Antrostomus carolinensis
TCCCCAGCATTCTGTGATTCTGTGATTCTATCAGGCTGTGCAAAGGCACTCGGGCTCTGCATGACTTAGTTTCAGTATCGTAAATATGCTGTCTGAGAAGGGGGGTATATTGATATTAATTTATTTGGAGCCTTGCAGCCTCCGCTGTTACCTGTAGCTGATCTGGCTTGCTCAGAGCTCGGTGTCTCTGCGCTGCGTTGTACTGTATATAATTGCGCCTCAGCAAAGTCCTCTCAGAAACTACAACTGTAATGATATGCTGGTGTGGATTGAAAGGGTAAGTAATATATTTCCAATGTGATGTGTGAATGTCTTGTTTTGTATAACAGTGTTTACATTTAGCCTACAATTTCATTTAGATAACTAATCTGAGGTGTTTAACGTGGGAACCATTTTCATAGAATCAGAGAATCATAGATTCTATCATTTTCCAGATATTTTGCCTGTAAACAGGCTAAATTTAGTGTTTACCCTTATTCCTTCTTTTTTGTGCCTGAGATAGAACAGTTTTTCAAATTGCACGCCATGGCTGGGACTGAAACACTTGACAGATCCAGCTGAAAGAAGAAAAGAGGATCTCCAAAGCAGAACTGGAGTCACAGTTCAAACATGACTGACAAGACTTCATAGAATCATAGAATCATGGAATGGTTTGGATTGGAAGGGACCTTAAAGCTCATCCACTTCCAACCCCCCTGCCATCAGCAGGGACACCTTCCACTAGACCAGGTTGCTCAAAGCCTCATCCAACCTGGCCTTCAACACTTCCAGGGAGGGGGTATGCACAACTTCCTGGGGCAACCTGTTCCAGTGTCTGACCACCCTCACAGTGAAGAACTTCTTCCTAATATCTCATCTAAACCTCCCCTCTTTCAGCTTAAACCCATTTCCCCTTGTTTTGTCATTAACTGCCCTTATGAAAAGTCCTTCCCCAGCTTTCTTGTAGCCCCTTCAGGTACTGGAAGGCCGCTATAAGATCTCCCCAGATACTTCACCAAGATACAGGACATCTCTCCATTCCCCTGCATTCACTACACTGCAGATGACTGAAACATCAACGTGGCCACTGTTTCGGTTTACCTTGATATCACTTCATATAGCAGGGAAGAGAGAAAAAGTAGGCACCAACAAGAAAAGCAAAGCTTCACTTTGTGCACTGCTTGGCTTTCCTACGACTCCAAGCGTATTACCCTGCCTGGCAGAGCCAAAAGTTGGAGTTGTCCATGACGTCTGTACAGCTGTGCACATTTTGTTTGTGCTCAGAGGGCTTGAGCTTGTTTATGTTAGCGGGGCAGTTGTTAATCAAATAGCTCTGTGGGGTGGGGAACCTTCACAGATGTTCAGCGTACAAAGAGAACTGCAAGAGAGACTACTGCATTTGTTATTCCTGCCTGTAAACTGTCAGCCTGACTTTCTCCTTTGTCAGCCTTCTCCTCTGGGCTGAGGGGGAGTTACTTTCCAAATGCACTGTTTGGTGAGAGGACAGAAGGAAACCAGAACTGCCAACACTCCCGTTAAAAGGATTTGTATCCAGCTTGATGGACGTTCTCCTACAAAGCTTGGCAGAGTTGTCTGTTTGCAGGTGGGAGACAAAGGAGCCTGGAGGAACAAAGACAAACCTCTGATTGAACTGAGTCTATGCTCTTCTCTGAGATGCTAAAGATGTCAAGAGGAACTTGTGGAACTGTTTGCATGTTTGAAATGTACGTGCATCCAACCTGGGAATGTTGGATTCCCAACATTCTCAGCAAGCTGAGAAGTGTAGGACTCATGGACAATGTACAGACTAAGAGGGTTCATAGAATCATAGAATGGTTTGGATTGGAAGGGACCTTAAAGCTCATCCAGTTCCAACCCCCCTGCCAGCAGCAGGGACACCTTCCACTAGACCAGGTTGCTCAAAGCCTCATCCAGCCTGGAGAGTTAATGGCACTGTCCAGCTTAAGGCTCCTAACTCACATGCCCTGAATCACCCTTAGAAAGTGCCTCCCTCTCCCCCAGGTCTGAGTGTGGGGAACTAAGAGAAATCCTGAAGTCAGGCAGCCTGAGGTCCCCAGATTGGTTAGTCCCACCATCAGGGAGCTGATGAAGTTCAAAGAGCCACTGAATCAAACCAGAAGGAGTGGGTTTTGTCCCAGAAGGCGTGAAGAGCTGCAGCAGTAACAGGAGTACAATGCAATGTATGTCACCACCAGCCTTTTTTTGTCGAAGACCCTCTTGAAGAAGAAAAGCTGAAACTGAATGCCAGGGTGACTTGGAGGTTCAGCTGTAAAGCTTAGAGTTTGACATTGTCAGAAACTCCTTTTACATTGAACCCTTAGCTCTGGCCCCAAGTCCACTGAAGCCAATGAAAGCTTTTCCTCTGAATTCAGTGAGTTTTGGATCATGCCTCTTGTTTCCAAAATATCTGACTGACATCTCTTGTGAATCCTGGTTGCTTCAATATATGAAAGGTGCTGGCTATTCCTATGTGATTTTCTACAGATCTGCTGGGTCAAAGTGCACAAAGATTGAAGCCATAGACACATCCAGAATGAACGCTTAAACTCCCATGTTTTTATTTTTCTCTTAGGAAAAGAATGTGGTGGAGTCTTCACGGATTCAAAACATGTTTTTAAGTCACCAGGCTACCCAAATGAGTATGAAAATGACCAAATTTGCTACTGGCATATTAGAGTAAAGTACGGACAACACATTCATCTACAGTTTCTGGAGTTTGATGTTGAAGAAGACACTGCCTGTATGGCTGATTTCTTGGAAATCTATGATAGCTATGATGATATCAATGGCTTTGTGGGCAGGTAAAGCAATTCCAGGTTTAATATGCAAATAATCCATTGATTTATTTCCCCCCCCCCCCAGAACATTACTTCAGAACACTGTAGTACCTTATCCAATTAGCACCTCTGATAGGACCTGCTACTAATTGTAGCAGTAACACCTGACTTGTCTTTCCTGGCAATTTACAGTTGTAAACACAGGTCTGTAAAGAATTTCAGAGAATTGCACTTTGCCTTTTCTGCTTCATTAAATTACAAGAAAGCAAGCTGTGAGACTTCTTAGTTAGCTGCTTATCTTAATTCCCTATTATTTTACAGGAAGAACTCCTAGCAATCTCAAACAGTGCTTTGTATTTGCTTTGATTGAAAGGAGGGAGGTGGAGTGTTAAACTGTTAGCAAAAATGTCTTTAATTTACTATTTGCTACAGAAGGAAAATGTTTTCTAACGATATCAGAACAGAACAAGTGTTATACATCATCTCTTTTACTAGATTTCGTTTCCCTCCTTGCTTAATCCTCACTTTATTTTCTTCTATGTCCTATTTTTGCTTGTCCTCTAGCAGTCATATTTTGGTATGAAGTACCTCAGTTTTCCAGAATGAAAAAAAATAAACCAGAAAAAGCAATAAAAACCACTTCCCAATTCCTGCCACTTTTCACATCCTCTCTACAAATCATGTGTAGCAAACCAAAGATATAGTCCATTGGTTTTGCCTTTACAGGCAATTTTCAATGTTTTTCTTGACAATGTTCTTCCTTTCTCAGCCTTGGGCCATTGTTCTTTTCCTTAACGCCTCGTTAAATTGCTCTTTTTCTTGTTTTGCACCAGTTGAAAATGTTTCCTGTATTTTTCTCTCCCTTAAATCTTACTAGAAGATAATGATAAAAATTCTTTAGGCAGATGCTTTAACATATAGTGAAGAATTAGATACGCTGAATGTCTATAACCAGTGTAGCCCCATGAGCCACAGCTCCAAGGGAGAGTAGAGGTCCCCATCCAGCGGGGGTATGGCATGTTTGCTGTCTTGTTTAGTCATGACCATTTATTTTTTTCCCCAGGTTTTGTGGAGATGAGCTGCCAGATGATATCATTAGCACAGGTAATGTGCATTTGCACTCTTTATGTTAAGAAAAAAAAATAATAATTGGCCAAAATCACCTTTTATATCTACTTGCTAATAATATATGTGGTTAAAATGTCCAAAGACACAGTCTCTGCTTCATGTCATAAACTGCCAGCATGCTCTTTCACCAGTTACTTCTAAATAAATGTAAAATTTAAGAAGTTCTAGTTAGAAGATGACCAGGGTGCATCCTGCTGGCCTCACAGCAGTAGTACACCTACACACGTCCAGGGGTTTTCACCCAGGCGTCTTCACACGGCAGATCTGTGATTGTTAATCCAGCCCTACAATCGACACGCTCCCAGTTTTCAATAAATATAAATTCAATATATTTATAAATGACCTGGATGAG
>NW_010327803.1:0-26031 GCF_000700745.2 Antrostomus carolinensis
CTCCTGAGGTCCCTTCCAACCCCTGTGATTGAATCCATTGCTACTTCTTCTGGGACTGTTACTTTTATGATTCTGTACTTTTATCAGTACAGAATGCCCAGCTTCAACACTAAGAACAGATAATTTAAAGATACATATACTCTTTCAAGATTCCAAAACTATTTTTACAGGATGACACATAATGAATTCTTATAAAAATCTCAGTAATAACCCTAAGTCCTATTTAACCAAACTTGGTAGTAAAGCAACGAATTGCCTTTAAGTCTCTTCTTGTTGTTGATAGCAATAAAAACCAGAATTTGAAATAAATTATCAATTGAGCAAAATACAGTTTTCCATTACCTGCATTTATATCTCTGTGGCCTTTCAACTTAAATTTAGCTTGTTTATTCCCAGGATAGATTACATGCACCTTATTTTAAATGGAGCCATTCAGATGAATGATACTATATTTCCATATCACAATAGGTTCAAAAAATAAATGCTCTTGAAAGAAAAGGCAATTCATCCTGACAAAGAGTGGTACTCTCTGTAGTATACCTCCTCTCATCAATCATTAGCAAACAAATGCTCATATGCTTTGTTATGATTCTATCATGTCCGTGTTCCTAATTATTTATAGAACCTAGACCTGGCTCTCCTTCAGATATCTGAGATGTTAGAAAGTGTAACTCTTCTGGGAATTAAACATTGTTACCTCCTCTGACAGTCAGTAAGGATTCTTAACTATGATAAATTTTGAAACAGATATTTTACTGTTAGTTAAAGAAGAAAAGGTAGAAGCTATGAGATTTGAATATGAACTTTGATTATACTCAGCTAATTACATGTGGGGGTTGGGTTTTCAAAATCACACAGCTTATATCTTTAAATATATCTCAGCTATCTATTTTTGGCACTGTATTATCTAATTGATGTGGAGGACTAACGGTCTTAGCATACATTTTAATATGCAAAGATGAGTCTAGTTTCCTGTGATTCCAGGATCTGTGAAAACTATTCGGCACTGAATGATACCGTCTACACACCTACATATAACATCAAGGACTTTGAAGAGATGAATGTCTGCAAGAGCTCCACTTGTCTGTGGCTGGCTCAGTTTAAAGCACTGTATTTTGACGGATTTCTGCTATCTTGCTGTGGTAGAGAATTATTACCAACATATATCAAGTTTCTAAACATACCAGTAAATTAAAAATCACCCTCTAATTCTTGTCTTTTTTCCTCTATGTTGATTTCCACTTGTGACTCATTAGAAATAAATAATAATTCATTAATGTAGTTAATATCTATAAGAAAACTAGCAGTAAAATTATCATTTAAATATAGTAAAGACTTTATTTGGAAGGTTGTAAATATTTCTGCTTCTCTCTTACACATGTAGGTGCATTCATGGGGACACATTCTCTTTCTTTTATACACATACAGTTATGTCTTTCACAGTTATGAAAGACCAGCTAGTGCTCTTCTTCATGGGCACTCTCTTGGTTTTGTTTGTGTCTTTTTGCAGTACTTCTTTCAATGCATTGACATTTGTTTGCAAGATTTTTTTTTTCCTGTGACATCTTCTTGTTTTAGGATCACCGAGTTCACAGAAGAGACATGAACCATATTCAGCGTGATATTTGGAACCTCATTTCTTTTTCTTTCACCGAAATTCAACACAGAATAATTTTTCATTGTACCACCCTGTCACTTCGACAGCCATTTAAGTCAGTGCGAACACTGACTTTTTATACAGTATCTGTTGCTTTATTCCTGTAACATATTAAAAGGATTTTCTTTAGAAGACTTATTATTCTTAGGACTTTTTAGTGTGCGTGCAGTTTGCATCTACCATTACAAAGGCATTCAAGCCTAAAAAACCAATTCCAGACTCAATGATATACAGGAAAAAAACCCAAAACTTCTTTGATTGCCTAGATTGAAAACTCTGGACAATGTTCTTTATGAAGTATACTTTATTCTCTTGACTAATAAACAAATTAAGGCTTCAATATAAAATAATTCTTATGAATCATATTTATCTGTAACATCACACTTGCTCTCTGAATGTCTGTGAAAATTAGTGGATATGGTTTGTAAAAGTGATGAACAATATTACTTATTTTATCATCAAACCATACTTAATCATAGTTCATAATGAATAGAATTTTAGTGTTCTATTGCTTGTTAGCTGTTCTTTTTTTAAGTGGTGAGACATATTAGCTTCTGAAAAATTACTTTTTAATCCTACATGCATTAATTCTGTAACTTCACATTTAAAAATAATTCTGTCGTCTCCATTGCTCATGACTGTAAGGTATTATTAACAGACTGTTTTGATGATAATCCCTGAGAAATAAATTGTATTTTGGCCATGTCATAAGTGCGGGTGTTCACAACATCACTTTGCCATTACAATTAACAACCCTTCTGGAGTATGTAAAAGAAAGTTTCTCGAACATTACAGTAATGAGTAATGAATAATCTTAGCTAGAGCTGCATGGACATGCAGACAGAACTACATTTTAGGCCCTAAAATAAACCTCTCCATTATTAGAATGAGTCATCTTGGTGAATCAAAGTGGAGAACTATATTGTTACAACTCTAGTGTTGCATTTTGTTCTGTAATAATTAAAAAGTTCTTTCTCCGTTCTTGTTCATTTCTAGCACTTTACATAAATTTCAAGCTCATTTAACAAAGGCTAAAAACTCCATGACTCTTGATAATAGCCACTTTATTCTATAGTTCATAGAAGAATGGCTCCTCCTCCAAATATAGTCTGAAACGGCCTGAAGCACTGCTATAATGACATTCATTTTTCTTCTCAGATGATACACATAATATGAAGCATCTGTGAAGAGCTCTTTTCTAGCTAGAAAGGTTCTGGTTTTGAATGTGTTGTGATTTTACCCTGGAGGCTATTTGTATTATTTCAGCTTTAAGAATACCTATAGTCCTTTCTAAGGCCAGCTTTCCTCAGTGGTACCAAGTGACATGACCAGGGGCAATGGAAAAAAACTGAAATATGGGAGGTTCTGTCTGAACATCAGGAAACACTTTTTCACTACGAGGGTGGTGGAGCACTGGCATAGGTTACTTAGGGAGGTGATGGAGTTTCCATCCTTGGAGGTATTCAAAGGCTGTCTGGACATGGTCCTGGGCAATTGACTAACTGGCTTGCAACATGTGACACTGTCCCTCTTAGATTTCAGTGTTCAAAGAAGAATGCTATCTTTTTTATTTATAATAAATATGTATTTATTTTCAATAAATAAATAACAGCTTACATCCTCAAAAACTATTTAGACTGTAGAACACCTGAGATTATCAAGACCAGAGTAGTGATTAATATTTTAAAACTAAGAAGTACTGCTTCTGCTGTTATCTTGATTACCTGTCATTTTCACTCCTTTCTCTTTTGTTTTCTAGAGTCACAATCTCAGACTGGGAAAGATCTGGGACAGATATATTATTAACCCAGTGCTTCATAATACAGAGTCATAACTTTTATATTGTTTGGAATTTACCACACAGTTAGCAGTTAATAATATAATAATTAATATTTATTTTATATAGTCAACTTATTCGTATTATATTTAGAAGATATCTGTGATTATTTCTGTTTAGCAAAACTCTTTCTCCTGACTTTATTTTTTAAAAACATGTATATAGCAGTGTTCTATGCTTTCTCAGCTGCTACTGCTGTAAGCATTTTTTATCCATAATGCTCCAGATGCTCAGATGTGTTATAGCAGTGATCATTATACTATGGGGAAGACACTGAAATAGTTTTCTGCTACCTTTCTAGCCTGTGACATGATTGTTGCAGCAGCTTCTGAGCTGCTTTAATTTCTACCTACAGAAGTATCAGTGTTTCTGTCCACTTCCCACTGTATGTACTTATTCTCCGTCATGACTGAACACTACAACAGAGCCAAGAGTAGTTATGAATGCTGGGACAAACCCCCAGACATATTTAGACTAGTGATCAGTATTATACAAAGGATCTGAAGTTCTGGCTCATGGCTTAGAAATTTACATTCTTTGAACAACTGATTGGGATGGTCCCTTCTTGAAACTGGGGGACCCTTACCTTTATGAACTCATGCTGCAAAACTGGCTTGCATGGCCTCAGGCAGAAATAAGCCCACATTCCTTGTGAATTAGTTTTAGACTATTAGCATACTCTGGTAGTATCTGAGTATATCACTGTGAGGTAATGAACAGTTTCTGTCCTAGGGGAATTAAGCAAAATCTCATTCCAATAGAACAGAGTAATAGTGTAGATCGATGTATTTAGTTAAACTGTAAGCAGCCTAAGAGTTGCTCAGTGTTTCTAAACAGTGAAAGATAATACTGAGAAGCTGATTACAAAGTGACATTTATAGGTAGGAAAGTGAATTTTCCTCCTATAGAACTGGTAAAGTTAGATCCAAATAAAGAGTTTAATAGGTTTTATAGTGAGATTATTACCAGGGGATAATTTTGCAGTCAAAATCCATGTTTGGCTTGTTACGATTTTTTTTTTTTTTTTTTAAATAGGGTTGTGTTTCTTTGTGGTTTGGTTTTTGTTCATTTGTTTGTTTGTATGCTTGTCTGTTGGTGGTGGATTTTGTTTTGTTTTGGTTTCATTTTTTTTTCTCCTCTAAAAAGAAAGTGGTTCAACATATAATTTGCTGAACACGAACATCTTGGTCCAGGGAGTAAAAACTGAGGTTAGTTCAAATCTTCTGCATGTCAGGTAGCTCAGATCTGACAGACTAAGAGAATGACAGCATTGCTGGAAAATTAGTTTTTCTTTCATTAAGTGAATGCATTGCACTGCACATTAGAGACTACATCCCTTTGAAGGAGTGAAGATTTCACTGTATGAGAATAATTTTCAGCAAGATCCTTTTACTGATGGACTATTGTGGATTTAATGGACTGTTCTATCTGTTGGCAGGACATATTAATACCATAGTGATAATGGGATCTACCCATATCTTCTTGTTGGAGGGATTTGACTTAAGATTTTGATTTTTTTTTTTTTTCATTTTGCTGAATCCAAGTTATACTTACAAGAAATTTAAACACCTGAGACCGAAAAATTCAAGCATATAGTACTTATAGACTATTTCTTTGGACAAAATTGGGATTTTCTAGAAATTTTAATTATTGCAAAGATTAGAGATTACAATTTCTTAAGTATCTGCTAATTTTACCCAAAGATATGGCAATGGGAAATATGTTCCATTTACAGTTAATGACTAATTACTTCCTTTACCCACTTTGACAATTTGAGAGACTTGTAGGTATAAGATAAGATTTCTTTTCTGGCTCATTGTCTACTTAGACCACTTCATACAGTCTTTTCTGAATGAATTCATCAAATACAATGCATAAAGGACATAGCAGATGGATAAACTAAGCAAGATTTAATAATAATTTAAATTAAATGAATAACATTATGTCATTTAGATTAGATTTAGTCTGTATGAATTATTTCCCATTGAGGAGGACTGCCAACTTGACAGTATTATATATTCAATGTAAATTAAAAATTGACAGTACAGGTTTATTGACAAAATAAATTTCAATTAGCAAGTACTAAATATCTGCCCCTAACTAGAAAAGGATAAGGTTGTTGGAGATAAATTTTGTAAAGGTTTATATGAGGCTGTTATGTTTATTGTGCATCCTTTATCTTGTTTACAAGACAGTTCATACAAAGGTGGCTAACCAAAAATCTCGGTCACACAACAGTTTATCTGAAATGAACATATCCAATTATTACAGAAAGGACCCAGCTTCCATATTTTCCTTTCCCTTTAATATTCCTTGTTAGAGCTCATTTTCTACTAGTGGATCTCCCTCAAGTTACAGAATAGTCAATACCTCATGGGAAGAATATCTGACTATTATTTTTCCACCTCTTGTGGAACCCTCACAAAGATGAGATGTTGTGAAATTGTGGTTTTGATAAGGCATATGTGGCACTTCTTTCTTCCTACCACACTAATTCTTCCCAAGCTTATTTTTTGTCTAAGTCAGATTTTCCAGTCAGAAGCTACTCAGCAAAAAGGAGAAAGAGTCCCATCTACAGTTGCAGCTTTCACACAAAGAACTCTAAACCCTAGGGTTAGCCATCATGTTTGTTCCCATTACTAAAACAAGAACCCTTCTTTTCATATGGTAAATAATGGAAGTAGAAGAAGGCTCCAGAGGGCCTTCAAAATGAATGTAAACAAACATACAAGCTACAAGACTTTTTTCTGTGTCTAAAATGATCGCATCTAATTACCTTTCGTAGGCAGTCCTCTCTTGCTCTCTTAATTGACTACATATGTAATTCAGAGAATTTTTTTGGAGATAAACTTTTAGATGCCTGGAGCTAAAAGAGATGTGTCCCATTGACTTAACATTCAACATTTATTGCACTGCACTGATACTGGTCTCTATAGGGCACAGAACTCATTTATTCATAAAGTTCTGATTGCCATCAAGACCACTGTTTCTGCAACAATGCCTTTCTTGCATCTTTTTATCAGCTACTTATCAGTCTGTTCATCAGTCTGTTTATCAGACTGATGGCATTTCAGTGGATCCAGGCCTTGGAATTTCCTTACAAATTTCCAAACAAAACCAATACTTCCCCCAGAAAAATCAATACAACTATTTTGAACATTGGGTTAATCTACACTTTAAATGAATACAATATTCAAGGAAATACCTTGCTGATAATAGCAAAACTAACGCCTTTGATTCTTCAGTTCAGTTTCTTGCAACTCTGTCTTCATAGCAGTATGCTTTCTGTGGGAGAAATGACAATTCATGAGCCATGCTGATCAGACTTTGCTGTCTTATTGATTATACCAACTGGACTGCCAAACACTCAAAATCTGTGTAAAGTGGAAATATAAAACATTCATTAAATATAATTTATTTTATCTAGGAATATTCAACATTAAAATACAGTTTTACAATGATTTGTAAATGGAATTGCCATACCATGTTATAATATTGCCTGTAGCCATTTATCTGATCCCAAAATGATGTGTTTGAAAGGCTTTAATATGATACAAGTGGTAAATCTGACAAGGCAGTGAGCTTTCTGAGGCCAGTAAATTGTTAGGAATAGCATTTTAAAGAATTCTACCCAGGAGAGGTATCATTTGTTACTTCCTGGAGTTAATGATCTCATGTCATAGATAAACTAGGTTATAATCTGTTCTTATGACTCAGGAGAAATATCTAAGAAAATACGAATGTATCATGACCACTGTCAGGTCATTTGCTAGAGCATTCCTTAAGAGTTTAGTTTAAAATAACATCAAGGCATTTTCTGGTACACTGCAAAGGACTATCCCTTTTTGAGCTCAAAATTCTAGTTTTTTTCTTTATGACACTGTTTTGATCTCTAGCTCTAGTTGGGTAACAATAATGCCCTAACTCCCTCTAAAAGAAATTGTTTGTTCTATTAAAAGAATTCTTCAAGTAACTGGAAGATTTCAATTGACCACTTGCTAAGCGACTTCGTTCAACTACTTAATTGCACATTAAAATAAAAACCTCCCTTGTATATACTTTGTGGTTAATCTGCATCCGTGAGCCTCTTAATACTTTTAGAAGTGTGTGACACAGAAATACTAGTTACTTTGAACAGCTCTGGGGACGTAGTCCTCAGTTTTGCCACCTTCCATAACCATAAGCAATTCCTCCCAACAGAGCCTATTTATAAATAATCAGACTACATTTTACTAATAGTATAAACATGTAGATTATTACATAGATATAAAGCATAGATGATTACAGATTTAGTGCTAATATGTCAAAAAGGTTTGTAAAGCCAGACTAGATTGTTTGATTACTGACTTTAGTGGGAGCAGGAGTACACCAAGCACTCATTCCTTACACAGAGACAAAACACCTCAGTTTCTTTGGAAAAGAAAGAACTGAGGATAAACAACACTTTACACCAAGAGGTTTGTGGGACTTTGGGTAAAAATCATAGTTCAGAAAAGCATCTCAGTTCAAGGTAACACTTAAACACCTGTATCAATTTAGGCACTGATGCTAGTAGGGTTTAAGCTTCTGTTTAATGCTTTGCTAAATACAGATGTCTGAATATAAATGATTAAAGGCAAGTTCCATAATAGATAGGGCTTGGTGGTTTAACAGCTCAGTTCAGCTGCCAAGCTAGTTTCCAAATACCTGGAACACTTCCAAAGACATGTAAGTCAGCGGTGAAAACTCTTTGAGGCAGTGCATGAATAGATCAACTCCAATTTCCTTTTTGTTTGTTCTTTTTTATTTGGTGGAGAAATTAGTGGCTATCATCAGACGGACAGCATGGATTAAGCAGTCGTATTTAAAATAAGGTTGCTGTGGATGTTGCTGATCAGAAAGTGTGGATGGGAGGGATTAAGAGGGGACAGACTGAAGGAAAAAAGAAGAGCAGTGCTAAAAGAAGTGCTAAAATTTGAGCACCAAATTGCGTAACTGCAGTCATGACTGTCACTTAGAGGTATATCATTACGATTACTGTTTTCCTGCTTATACCCTGGAGTTTATTATAATTTCAGGTAAAGTTTACTTTTCCCCGTACTAATGTTACAAAAAATTTTAGACTTACCAAACTAAGCAATTCTTTTTCCCCAAAAAGTATTTTTTATCCAGACAGATATTGATTAATCCATGCTACTTTTAATGCTCTTCTTTTAAACATAAAATTTCCTTCCTTGGCTACAGTTTGCAATTCCTTCTTTTTACTTTCATTTCTATGTTTTCTAAACAGTAGAAAAATGTGAGTATATAGCTCCAGTCATGATTGCCCTTCAATAATTTTGCATTATTTCTCATTATCAAATTTCATATTCTCTTAGTTTAAGTTACTATCTTTCACTGTCTGTAGTTGTTCTGTCTTCTTCTCCATAGCCACTACTATCTGCCAAATTGAAAATTAGTACACATCAGTCACCCATTTAGATCATGCCTACCTTATTTTAAATAATTACTCCATTCTCACATCTTAGTATCTGCTTCTAATTACTTTGCTCTCTTTAGAACTTTTTATTATTTTTTTTGATTTATTTTATAAGAACTGAATTAGTTTGCATTTTGGCACCTATTTTATTATCTTTTTAGTTATTTTTTAGGAAGAAATTATTTTTCCTTTTGAATCTCCATTTCTTTACTTCTTGGTTTTCTATTTATTTTCTGTATTATTTCTGGAACACTGGACAGACAATTTAAAATCCTTTTTTGCAGTGTTTCCCCTTGTAATTTTAGAAGTTCCCCAGCACCTTAAAGGAATTTCCAAACTTTCACTGTGTTCTTGTCCTTTATTTTTCAGTTACACTGAATTTAATAAATAGCTCAAAGTCATCCCTCTTGAAACAGAGTGCCTTAATTACAGACTGTTTAATTTAAATCTGTGATTACTGCTTCCAAGGTTATTTTTTCTAACTAGCTCTTCTGAAATTTATTTCCTCGTAATCAAAGCCAAGTCTAAGATGGCATTAACTCTTAGAATGTTAAGATGCAATTTATCTTAATTGTAGCAGACATCTGAAATATCTACTTTAGAATGCGATGGATTGTGCTCTAGAAATGACTATTATTCAGCACTTGCTGTCAAGACAGTGTAGAATAACTAGCCTAGATGTTGGCAATTTATAGTGTTGGTTAGCCAAATGTGTCCTTCTCTTACTGCTTATGCAAAATCCAGTCAATATTACTATAATCAGAAAGAATTCACCAATTGGTTCTCCTTTGTATTTTGCCTGTATAGCCTCACCTAGGATGTCACAGCATCCCTTCTCACAAAGCACATAATAAAGAATTCAGTGTATAGTAATAGGTTTTCAAGTGTGATATGCTCACTAGCTTTCTTCCTAGGAGCCTTACTACACAGTGCATCCTACTGAATATCTTTAAGCCAACAAAGCCCATGCTTAACTGCTGAGAGCAATACGCATCCAAAGAGGTTTCTAAGGCGAAGGGATTAGGACCTTGTCAGACTGTGCACAATAGAGATTGCTGATGTCTGTGGGAAGTGATAGTGGGCAGTGCCACAGAGAATGTTTGATTTGTATAAGTCTGTCAAGAGCTGTTTTGTACAAAGAACTGTAGGCCTTTCTGTCTATTATTTATGCAGGGTTCTTCAACAGTCATTTTCTGTCCAAAGATACCCCTTCCTCCCAGTTCCCTTGAGAACTCTTTCCAATTCCACTCTGTCTGCTTCCTCAAGATTTGCAAGAATAAATTAAGTTTGATAGAAGAGATAAGATGCTGCTACAGAAAAGTAACAAATAGTTTATACTTTGGTTTGTGTAGGGCTAAGTATGCTTTGGATTTATTTGCCACTTTGCAGACTCTACCAAAGAAAGTGGCTTTGGGTCAGGAATGTAGAAGCATTGTGAAAAATGTTCCTGTGTTCTACATAAAACAGAAATGCCAGAATAACTACATGAAGAAAAACAGTTCCTGGTGTCTGCATCTGCTGAGGAGGAAAGAATCTGTCATAGCCCAGTTGAGGTAAGTGAAGTTTTAAGGGGATGAATGCACAGAAGTTTCCAAGCATTTCTGTCATCTTGTGTGACAAAATTCTGATTATGCTATTTTTTGTGTGCTTCACTTGTAGACATCTATGGGCAGCTCTGCACCTCAGGACAGAGTTCCCAGGTTGCTGCTAAATGAGCCTGAAATAGGAAGTCATTAGCTTGGGTGCAGAACTGTTATTTTTAATTCAGACTGTTTTTCAGACCCAAGCCACTGTCCCTACAGTGTTCATCATTCTATCTTAAACAGACCTTCTCTGATGTTCCTCTGCACAGTATACACACAATTGTTCTCATCCATACACTCTATAGGGAGACTGAGATCCAAGAGCTATCAGGGTATCTATGACTAGATGACTTTTGTAGCTCTTTGGTGGTTGAATTCAATACAATGATAAATTCAAAGGAGAGGGTAGGAGGGATTCAAAAAGGAGGAGTGGGAAGAAGTGCTTCTTTTGGAGAGTCATTGATAGGAATAAGTGGCCTTGATGAGGATATGCAAGCACTAAGCATATGCAAAATTGAAATGAAGACTTTGTACCCTAAAAAGGTAGGGAAGAATGAGAATGACTATGAAGATATAGGATGGGGAGGGAGGAGAGGCAAAAAAGGGGCTTCCAGAAGCTGGCTTCTGCAGAAAGAACTTATTGAGACCTTCCAGCCCTAATCCTTTACAAATGTACTCATCCGGTCAAGCATCTTAGTCTGCAGACTGTCCTACTCCTTGTCCTTACGCATTTAATGCCACTGAATATTAAACAAGTAAAGCCCTTTTCAAAAGCCCTTTCAATTGCCTTCATACGTCCTCCACATCCTGTCATCCCATGTACCCCTTGGAGCTCAGTGCCATCGACCTTGCAGTCTTTTCACTCCCTTGACCTCAAATCACCATTGTTACGGCGGCAAAATTCAGTTGCTTTTTTGAGGAACCTCTAGGTTAGGTATAATGGCAAAACATAATGGCAAGCTGTGAAGTTTTGGCTGTCTGAATCACATCTGAAATATTCTATAAATAAAGAACAACTCAGTCTCCCAAATAACTCAATCCCCCCTGCCTTTTTTTCCAGATCAAAAAATTGAGATGCAAATATCTAAAATGAGAACATACTCTTTTTCTGTTTATAAAAACTGTATACCTCACAAAGCTATTAAAAAAGAGAAATTTTTAATATCCAGGTGTGGTGGGTTGACCCTGGCTGGGTGCCAGATGCCCACCAAATCCCACTCTATCACTCCCCCTCCTCAACTGGACAGGGGAGAGAAAAATATAACAAAAGGCTCGGCTCGTGCATTGAGATAAGGACAGAGAGAGATCACTCACCAACTACTGGCACGGGCAAAACAGACTCAGCTTGGGGGAAAAGCAAATTTAGTTTATTACCAATCAGAGAAGAGGATAATGAGAAGTAAAACTAAATCTTAAAACACCTCCCTCCACCCCTCCCTTCTTCCTGGGCCTAACTTCTCTCCTGATTTCCACCTCCTCCCCCACAGCGGCACAGGGGGACAGAGAATAGAGGTTGGGGTCAGTTCATCACACATTGTTTCTGCCGCTCCTTCCTCCTCAGGGGGAGGATTCCTTCCCCGGCACCAGCGTGGGGTCCCTCTCATGGGAGACAGTCCTCCACGAACTTCTCCAGCGTGAGTCCTTCACATGACCGACAGTTCTTCACAAACTGCTCCAGCCTGGGTCCTTTCCATGGTGTGCAGTCCTTCAGGAAGGGACTGCTCCAGCGTGGGTCCCCCCACGGGGTCACAAGTCCTGCCAGCAAACCTGCTCCAGCGTGGGCTCCTCTCTCCACAGGGCCACAAGTCCTGACAGGAACGTGCTCCAGTGCAGGACTCCCATGGGGTCACAACCTCATTCAGGCCTCCACCTGCTCCAGTGTGGGGTCCTCCACGAGCTGCAGGTTGTCCTCTACCCCCCCATGGACCTCCATGGACTGCAGGGGGACAGCCTGCCTCACCATGGTCTTCACCACAGGTTGCAGGGGGAATCTCTCCTTTGGCACCTGGAGCACCTCCTCCCCCTCCTTCTCCACTGACCTTGGTGTCTGCAGAGTTGTTTCTTTTACATCTTCTCACTCCTCTCTCTTTTTTTTTTCTCTTCCCCCCCTTTTTTTTTTTTCCTTAATTATGTTATCACAGAGGCGTTACTGATGGGCTCGGCCTTGGCCAGTGGTGGGTCCATCTTGGAGCCGGTTGCATTGGCTGGGTCTGGTATGGGGGAAGTTTCTGGCAGCTTCTCACAGAAGCCACCCCTATGCCCCTCCCCCTCATACCAAAATCTTGCTATGCAAACCCAATACACCAGGAAGTAACTAGAGGGACTCTGTTCTAGCTTTAAATGGGAGATTCATATTACTCTCTGGTTTTTGTGGCTCTGTTATGATGGATGAAAACTCTATTTCCAAGCTGATTTTTGGTATTAGTAATCTCACACTCAGAAAAATTCAAAGAGGGTTTTAAATAAGGTTAAAAATAAATATTTTCAAATGAACACAGAATCAATCAAAATATACGGAAATTTGCATTTTCCATTTTGATGACATCAAATCTGAAGGCAAAAATTGAAAGACTTGTTGCTATGCAGTGCACTGCATTCTACTGCAAAAATTGTGTAAAAAACCAACCATGTTAGTCTAATTATAGGTCATTTTAGATTTTCATCTTCATTTTTAATTCATGGTGACTATGTAAGAAATGTTTTTGCAGAGCTATTAACTGAACACATACTGAAGTGAAAATAATGATTACAGTATCCTGTTATGGAATAGACAAGTAATTTTCACAGCTTCAGTGAAATATTTTGATTCAAATGGATTTCCAGCTTGTATTTCAGGAAGCCTTACTGAAGTACATATTTTTCAAGATATTAGAAACATAGGATATATTTTCTGTTATTTACCATCCTCTTCTATGTTTCTTGAATAAATCAATATACAAAGTGAAAAGGAAAGCTTATATACAATTTTAAATGTAGTTTTACATTCCATAAGCACTAGTAAAGTATGCACATGCCTTATGAATTAGTTTGAAAGGAGGAAACCTTAAGTGTTTAGTATGTTCAGTAGTGAAGCATGCTGTTCATGTGTTAAACATTACAGGATTCTCAGGGTATTCTGTAGTTGTGCTTTCATTTTGTTAAATGTATAGAAAATATGCTTGCTTTCAGGATTTTTTTCTGGTTTAGTAGTGGCTTAAGTTTCTGCTCTCTCCACTTCTGTCCCTTCCTTGTCCATTTGCTGAGTGCCTCTATGTATCATCACACCAATTCTGTATATATATTGGGCTTTAGGGTCATGGGAAAATCAGTTCAGCAAAAGACTACTACTTGCCTAAAAGTCCATTTAGCAGGGAAATACACAATGAAATCCTTGGGGTGGAAGACTACACACAGTAGCCATGCCATCAGAGAAATGTCTATGAACATGAGACACATCTATCCATAAATCAGGGCTTAGACCTTGCTTCTGAACATTGATGTGTAATATTATTTGAATATCCTGCCTGGCATTTCTGAAGGATATCAGGCCACATGCTGAATCTCATATCTACCAGTCCCAGGCAGCCTGGATGCCATAGGAGATCTCAAATAATAAGACATACTGAAGAATGGGCACAGAATCTAAGACCTACTATGAGAACAAAGTTTTAGCATTAGGATTTAGTTTAAGACTACAAAATTTAAATGTATGTCTGCAGTATAGGTCCCCACATACATGGACACATGTCCAAGCTCCCATTTAGCCAATGCATGCTAGCTGTCTAAGCTCCCATCTAGCCAATGGAGGGCTAGTCAACACAATTAGTAGAAGTAGACACCAACGTAGTTCATCCTGATGTCTGTCCTAGAGTTCACTTCAGTTGCCTAAACATTGGTATCCAATGCTATTTGAGGTGCCTAAGTGTATCTTTTCTGGCTTTCAGGCACCTTTTCGGAGTACATTGTTTTCCCATGTGATCCTTTGGCATACCTGCCATGCGGAGACTTTGGATGTCTTTCATTACAGTGGGTGTGGGCTACTGAATTTGAACCCTACTATCAAGTCAGCTGGATCACTCTGTGCATGACTTTCTCTCCATTTACTGTCCTAGATTTTATACATCTAGCACCCATGTAGATACCTATGTGAAAATAAGTAAATGCAGAAGTTTTGATCTCAGCCCCACTGTAGTGATATTTAAGTGTGTTGAAATCTACCCCCAGACTGTACATAATAAATTGATTTATGGAGTTAAGCCATCCTAAGAAATTCTCCAACTCCACATCACAGTCCTCTGCCTTCCCTGTTATGCTGAGACAACTGTTTATGAATCTGTAATAGAAGCAGATGACAGCGATGGCCTGGACTAAAAATGGTCCTTTGTTTCAGAGTGATACTTTTAATCTAGACTGTTTCAGTCCTCTGGTTCACCAGCATGACCAGACAAAATGCTATGTTAGTACAACTGAAGAGGTGTTAAATCGCATGAGGGAAGAGGAGAGGAATAAAATTTCTCAAAGTTATTTTGCTGCTGAAGTCAGAATAACCTTTCCTTCAGAAACTGGAAGCTTTGTGTAAAAGGGTGTTCCCACTTTAGTAAATACATCCCAGGATACTTAGAAAAATGAAATCCTTGAAGAGAAAAGTAAGTGCTGATGAAATGTTAATAACAGCTTTTGTTCAGATTTCACTTGAGTAGGACAGTTTTCTAGTACAATTGCATGCTGCAATTCTTATGTTGATATGACAGCTGGTATTCAGAGACCTACACGTGCTCAAAGGCTGACAGTACTCTCTTGGTGAGGAGGGTAGGAAAGGAATCTTTTAGATGAGATCACAAATGACTAAGTGAGTTTGTTAGTCTGAAGCTGCTCTTGGAAGAGGGAGTCACCACTTCTTACCTCTTCCTTTACCCCAGTCTCACTTTCCTTCTGCTTATTCCGAAGCTTATTTGAGCTCATAGTGGAATATTTATTTATTTATTTATTTATAAATTCTCCTTGGGTTTAACAAATGAGTTTACATCACAGAAAGTGCTGAGAAACACCAGAGGAGTTTGATGGATTATACCATATGGATCACAGAGAAAGGGGACAATGTCAAAATAAACCTTATCTTTTGGTGCTAGAGGACTGTCAATTTCACTTACCACATCCAAAGCACTTTTGCAAGGAAGAAACTGAGAACATGCAGCCAAGGTAGGTAGAAAGAAATGTGTATGCATAAGCTGAAGTTTCCTGATCATTTCAGGCCAATATAATCACAAGTCACTGCTGATTGGATGGTATTTTTCTTGCTGTTTCTTGCATATTCACACCTTTTATATTGGTACTATGTGGAGTACAGCTGAGCTGAAGCTGAGAAATGGATTCACCTGGAAGGGTATAACATATTTTTCAAATATGTATTTTCATACGGAGGAGTTCACTAAAGTGGCTTATATAGTTATAAGTGTAGTGTTGGCACTTGGGCAGCGGTAAGGATATGTACTTGTGGGCAGAACATCAGACTGGACTGGTGTTTCTCCTTCAGGAACACCTAGAAATTACACCATTAAAGTGATTGTGGCAAGTGGGAAAAAATATTTAAATTGCAACTCTATGGACAGAATCTTGTCTTTTTACCTATCTGCCAACCCTTGGGTCTGTTTCTCTACTCACTTTACTCACTTCACAACAATTGCTGTCTGCCATGATTTCCTTGTTTGGCCGCTCAAAGCACAAGGCCCTGTGGTGATATTTTACAAGAAGCTACCATGTCCTATGACTGCCCACAGCTGCTGCAAGCATAGACATTCTCTCTCTGTTAGCATTCACCTATTCCTGCTTACTGTATCTGTGTCTCCTCCTCAAGTGTTGAAGGAAATTGGTTACACAAGGTGGAGCTGAATAAACCTTTGCTTCAGGGAGGCAGGGGAGGTAATTTTTTCCTCCTGGAGCAACCTTCCTGTGTTCCACCAAAGCAAATAATGACTACATAAATGCCAATTTCAGTAAAATCTACTGGTGAAAGTACAACTGATTTCCACTGGAATAGAGAGAATTTTAGCCACAGTTAGATTGTTACAATTAAATGTTTTTCCTTTACCAATAATGAGAATGCGTACTTTGATAAAATAGCAGTTAATTCCATTAAGATTAAATGTAAAGTAGCAGCTGAACCCATTAAGACTACATCTTAATGTACATCTTTAACAAAATGTAGATAAGTCTTAAAAACCTCTCTAAATCCTAGTCAACATGTTCTGTTGACTTCAGTAAAAACTGGATGGAGATCCAAATTATCCTGTTTCAGCATTCAAAGGAAAATTCTGTTCTAAGATAATTTGTGACAGCTTGTATTGAGGGAAATAGCTAAAGGAAAAATTCTACTTGAGTGAATTCTAGACTGCAACTCTAGAAGAGGAGTGAGAAGTTGTTAAAGATGGCAAGATAGGCATTGACTATGCTTTTCTCAAAATTTATTGTACTATTTATATCATATGGTTTTAACTTAATCTATGACCTGAATGTATGCACCAAATTATTTTCTTTAATTTTGAAATATTCTGAAAACAAGCAGATAAAACTACTACTATCACCTGATTAAAGAAGGAACAATCCACATATTTCAGTCAACGTTAACAGCTCTGAGGGCAAAAACTGACATATGAGTAAAAGATATAAAAACATCTGCTAGAGAAATAAGGCGGGAAGCTTACCAAGAGCTGAATAAGCTATATGACTCTGCTATTCATTGAAATCCTGCATTCATTGAAATCCTGCATTCATTGCTACAACAAAAAAACTTCTTTTGCTGTATTAATCTGTAAATTAGTCAAATTATAAACTAATGGACTGCTTCATTTCATTCATTAAAAAAACCCGTTTCTTATTACAGATTATGACACTGAAGAGGAGCACTTGTCGAGGCTCCAACACTGCAGACTTGATTAGGAGTTTAGAGTTCTGAAGAATGGTGAAGCTGAGGGCAGTGCCTTAGACTTGTGTAACTAATTGTTTTTAACACAGTGGCCTGTCTTCTCAGTCAGAAATCCAAAGGGTAGTAAGCCCCTAGAAGTATCTTTTATTCTGTGTCTGCTTTATTTAAAAAAAAAAAACAGAACAACTGTTTAAAGGAAGAAAGCATTATAGCCCATAATAGAAACATGCTTAACCAAGAAAAATATAATTAAATATGTCATTTAAATCCTCAGTATTTGAAATGAAGTGTCTGATTTTAATCAAGAACTGTGTGCATTATGGTAAACTTAACACAGTACATGTATTGAAAGGCTATTGAAGAAGGATAAACCTTCCTGCTTGACCTTTGATTTCTTCATCTTGTTATGAAGATTAAAAAATATTATTTATATAAAATTATTGCTTTTAATATGTAACAGAAAAGGAGTTACAGATTTTAGACTACTCAGAAAAATGTGCTTCCTATGTAAATAGGTATTATAGAAATAGACATTTTATTTGGCTACAGTAATTTCTGTACTTGGTCTTGAATTCATAGGGCTATGCAGACTCTCTCTAGTGTCCAATCTACCCATTCACAGTTTATTTAAATGACTGCTGCTGACAAACAGGAGGTAAAACTTAGACCATTGCATTTCTCTATAATCTAAAGTCCTGTCTGCTAGATCCTATATGCTGGACTGTATTAACAGATGCATGTATATTAAAAGATGAGGGCATGCTCCCCAAATGTAGCAGCTGGAGAATAAAGATTCAATTTCCTCTTTAGTGTTGGACTATCAAAGTGTTGCATTGCCTAAATGTGGTACAGTTTTGCCTAAGTGTGGTAAAGTTTTCTACCATTTCCCTCACACAAGATATCATATGGATCTTGGAGTGGGAGAAAGTTTATGTTGTGACCTAAAATGTGAGATGTCATCACTAAACTGGGGAGATGGGGAAGCACTGAATCTTGTGTTCAAAGAATGATCTGTGAGATATCTAGACCACTTAAGGGTGAAACTACACCAAAAATAATATAGTTGTATTAAAACTAGTAGCTACAGGCTACAGTGAAACTAATCTACTTATCCTGGTGAATCTGAATGATATCAATGTCCCAGATGAATACTTGGGATATCTCCAATGATATAGTTTTAATTGCATCAGTTTTAATTAAGTTGAGCATATGCATGTTCAGAGTCTGCTTAGTTGTTTTCCATTGTACTGATGCTGTAACCATGTGCCTGCAGGATGACCACACATGTGCTGAACAACGTGTTATGACAGAGGTTGTCCTTTGAGAGAGGTTGTCCTTTCTAATCATTGTTATTGACGCTTTCTACAAGCCTGTTGGCTTCATGACATTCTCCTGCCTTTGGCAAACTCTAGTGAACGGTTGAACCGCATGATTTGATTTTGCAGGTGACTGTGTAAATATACAGTGGAATATATATTGCACCCCATAGGGAAGAAGGCTGCTGGTTTGCCTGTCTTAGCTGCTGTGATCAGGGCCAGGGAAAGCCATATGGAGGTAGCAGGAAACTGTGCCTTCCTGACAAGTAACTGGACACACTAAGCTGGGAAATATGGACAAGAAATAGAAGCAGCACAGGAAAGAATGAACCATCAGCACTGCTAGAAACTGACAGACACCTTGCTGAGGAAAGAGGGCTGGCATCCAGAAACAGAGCTACAGAATGCCTTAGATTTTAATAAAATACAGAGAATTCATAGAAACTAGTGAGAGTTTCTTGGAATTTACATAAACCCAGAAAGCCTCAGTTTCTACTTCACTTTCTGAGTCCTAGTGTGAGATTTTACTGGAAGACTTATTTCTAGTGATTTCACTTTAACACAGACAGTTCTAGTTCCATATCACCTTTTCTGAAAGAATTCTACACAAATGTTACCTTTTTGCCCTAAATATATGTTATTTTGTATATCTTACTTCATGTGAAAAACAACTTACACAGTATCTGCATAATTCTGAGAGAAAAAAGGGTCAGTCAGTAGGTTAACTACATCTCTACACCTAAATGTTAATAATAGTCTCAATTTCCTGTCTTAACTTTGGTAGTCCTCTATCAGTTTTTTAATTATTATTTCATATGAGTTAGTTCAGTCCTAATTTCTGTTATTGATTTACTTAACCCAAGAGGCAAATTTTCAACCAGAGATAGCACATGTTTTAGAATACTGCTCTCCAGCATGGCCTGAGTCTGTTTCCTATTCCACAGGGTTTCTTAAAAATCTTATTATCTTAAAGGCATTTTACATCAATCTATTCGGCTCAAACTTTTCTGAGTTTGCATAGGTTTAGCTGAACCGTGGACCTTTCTCAAACACCACAGTGGGTTCCCTATGTGATGATAATACAATTACATTCAATACAACATGTTGGTTCTCTAATACAAAGATAATGTGATAATAATTGTATATTAAAAAGCAATCTTTACTGGTATATGCAAATATATTCCTATTGGTGACTATGACTTCCTCATACAATAAAAAAAAATACATAAAATAAGATTATGTAATACATAAAATACATAAAAATACATAAAATAAGATTATGTAATTCTTAGCTTTCTCAGTTATATGGTCCTTTTTGACCAGTACAGTACATTTTGAAAGTCTTTCTACATTTCTCTGTATTAATATGTCTATTAACTCTTCTCTGAAGTGTGTCATTATCTTTGGTCCCACTATCCTCCAACTCCTAAGTGGCATACCATTAGTTACAGGCAGTTCTGTTTCGGCTCTGTGGATGACACATGCTTACTTGCCAATTTATTCCCAAACTGCCTCCAAGCAATAGCTGATAATGATATTTTTCAGTGTTTCACCTGTGTGAAACTGTACCTCTTGAAAACAAAGTGGAACACATTTTCAGGTTCACTCTTCTTAAGTGATGTTTAAAGAGACAGTCTGCAGTCCACACTGTTCTTCTAGCACTACATTTACAATCATCCTTGAGCTGTGTCTCTCTCTACTGCATCTTCAATGAACTCTGCACAATATTCCTCTTCCCTGCAGATTCAGTTCCATAGATGACAGGGGTATGCTGGGGAATAATTTTCTCTCTGATGTCTGAATGACAAGGTATAGGGCTTATTACTGTACTTTAATAAAATGAAAGGGCAAGGGGATTGGACTAGATGATCTTTCGAGGTCCCTTCCAATCCCTAACATTCTGTGATTCTGTGATTCTATGTGACTGTACTCAAAAGAGTGAGATGGCTAAGCTGCTTAGCTCTTAAAGCCCTACTTCTTTGTGTGGGCACATATGATTTTTGTAGTGTTTTTCTCTAAACTTTTCTGGTGTTCAGGAAATGTTGCTAGTTCAAACAGACAATTGTCTTCCAAAGTCTATGTTTGGTTTACTGTTAGTTATCTTACTTTTTTTTTTTTTTTTTTTTTTTTTAATGGTTCCTAGGCACACAGACAAACCTCTCACATTTCTCACCCACAGTGAGGGAAATCCCATGCTCTGATCTCACAGGATCATAAACAGAAAAGAGGTGATAGCTCAGCACTGTGAGGGAATGAAATGCAGGCCCACGTGTTGGGGAAACAATGCGATATGCCAGTCGTCTGCACTTCACTCTCTTTATACCAGAGTTGACAAATCTCTGTACTTGTGCTCTGCAGCATTTTGATGCTTGTTTTAGCAAGGAAATCACCAATGGCTGTCAATTTTGAGAGAGGTGGGGGAGAAAGATGATGATTTGAGAATAGCTGTGGGTTTCTAAGGCTGTGGCCAAGATGACTGGAAGAGTCCAATGTTAAGTTTGCTATTTATATACTTTAGTGTCCAGAAGATATGGCAATTAAAGTGTTTTAGTGCTTTGAGGGTTTGTAACTAGTTTTGTACTGTTCCCTTTTATTGTCTTGTTTGTGGTATTAATGAAATTCCTAATGCAGTCTTACTGTAATAAGAGTGTTATGGTAAGTACTAACATAAACACAAATTTACTTGCGTGATAGGTGTAATTATTTTCTTTGATTATCTACAGGCTAATGTGTAAAGTAAATGGGAAACTATTATTTCCTACTTTGATGGAAAATATTTTCATTATTAAAAAAAAAAAAAAGAAATTAGGATCTGCATGTCATATTTTTAATCACACCACCCTTACAACTTGCTCATCTTAGAAACTGATGTCTTAGCCAGACACTGTGTACCAAATACATTGTACAGGGACTTTCTGAAATGCAGGCTGAATGTCACTGTTTCTGCAGAGTATTAGCAGTTGAAAGCAGCATCAGCAAATAGAGATTTTTTTCTCTCATATTATTATTTATCAGTTTTCTATTTTACAATTGCTATTACTAGGTAGCTATTTAACAGCCGAGTCTATTTAGCAGGCTTTTCTCTTTTCCTTTTTTTGCTACTGACAATTTACCCTTCTTCTCCTCTTGCCATTCAAGTGATATAACAGAAACTTAAAAAAGGAGGTAGTAGAGCACTCTAAAACCTGTCAGATGTTAGATTGTCAAATCTCTTCTGGAAGCTCATTCCACAGCTGAGCAAACTTGAGTATGAACACTTTATCTTTCCTATTTTGTTCACGATTAAAAAGGTGCTTAAGCTTTATGCATAACTTTGAACCATGCCAGTAGTTCAATTGTCTTTTGGAGACAGGAGACATGCCTCAGGTTATATATGTTTAAATTCCCTCTCTGAATTGGAACTTTGGTTCAATATTTAGGCATCTGCTATATCCCAAAGAAAAAAGTCCTCTTACCATGTCATAGGAGGATGAGAGTGTGGTTGCTGAGATACCTGCATTTTCCAAATACAAACGATTGAAAACCAGACTGTAGTCTTCAGGTGGTAATAGAAGAAGATTAGAGGGAGCAATGTTGTTATGGTTCATTGTGCTGAGAAGGGTGGTAATGTGCTCCACACTTGCTAAAGTATTTTTTGAGCTCCATCATTAGCTTCATGCCCAATGTGCTGCACAAAATCGCTGCCAAGTGGCAGCAGTTTTAACAGTATGACCTGACTTCTGCTTTTATGGATAGACAATGAAGTGTTTGTGTGCCATGGCTACTCTGTAAGGGAAGATGAGCCAGGAGACAAAAGACAAGATGAGACAGGCAGGGCAGAGGCCTCACGGACACAGTGAGGGCACGATCACACAGTAGAAGTCGGGTGGATCTAGTGAGGGTAATTAGGGTGATCCAAAAGTTCAGATTGTTAGGCCCATCCACAGTGACAAGGCACGCCTGAGATCAAACCAGGAAGTCAAGGCAGCGGGTGGGGTCTGGCCCAGATCAGTGAGGTACACAGCCAGACATAGCCATTAGAGCAGGAGCAAAGGCAAGGGCTTCCACTTAGGTGCAGCTCTTGCTGGGACGGACAGCCCATTGCTTGCCAGAGCATTTTCTAACACAGCTCGTTCTACGCAGCTCTCTGATTCAAGGCTATGCAGCTGTACCATTGAGGCTGACCCTGAGCCCAGGCAGTCAAACCTGTGTGTGCTCAGGGCCTTGGAACAGAGAACTATAATGGAAAAGGTACTTAGTGAGTATTCAAGTTAGATCTCTGTTTGTTTATCCTGATAATTGGATAGTGCAATTTTAGTCTTACTTGAATTCATATGAATGCTCTGTAAGCTTTTATTTCTAGGATGAGATTCAAGTTGCCTGTCAAGACAGTCAATAATCACTTCAACAGGGCAATCTGTACCTACTGAAATGATAGCTAGGGGTTTTGTCCTGTTGATAGTGAGAGATATACTTTCCAAAGGTGATTTAGAAAGCTATGATACTGTACAGAAACATTGCTATAGCCAGCCATAACCTTTGGTTTCAGGAATCTGTCAGAGATCTGTCTCCACTCTGAATAACATTGTGAATTAAATGCTGTCATTCACTGAGAAGCCAAAGAGTAAAGATCTCTTCTGGGAATAGGTATCAAATTAATTTAGTCTGGTGGTTTTTTTTTTTTTTTTTTTTTTTTTTTTCCCTGTGACAGTAGGTGCTGATGGTGTTATCTACCTTTTTGAACCTAGCCTGGTTGTTGGAGAGCTAGCTCAGGGGAGCAGAGTTGCAGGCTGTCCTTATCTGGAGGAGAATCTAGAGAGAGAATGATCCCCAAACTTTTATTTCTCAGAACTATTTTAGAACTATAGGACCTTTTACAATAGCTCTTCCTACTGAGTAGGCACTATCTTGCAACAAATCATCAAAGTGATGAAGGTGAAGGAGAACAAATAAAAAGAGCATGATTCTAGCCTTGAGCTCAGGGCACTTGGCTGTAAGCCTGGATCCTAGTATTGCAGTCACTGTTCCCTTGCAGTGTATGTACATTGAACAGTTATTGAAGAAACCAAAAAATACATCAGCAAAGAGTTTTACAGGATGAGTCAAAATCACTAGAGCCAGTAATTAGTGGCATCCACAAGGATGGTTCAACAAAAGAACTGAGGGTTCAGCAAAAAAGTCTTTTTTTGAAGCGAATAAAACTGCAGCTTGAGCCTCTGATTCTTCTCTTTCCTCAAGCTTGTAACCATGCTCTTCCTTTTAGCTCAGTATATCAGCATAAGGAGTCCTTAGCTGACAGTAGTTCTCACATATTTGCAAGCCTTCAGGAGTCCTTGGAGATAAAGAACAACAAGCACTTGCTATTTGAAAGGAAAAGAAAAGCAGCCAAAGAGGAAAAGGAGTCAACACATTCCATAATGTAAACAAAACCCGCTCAGTTTTGTTGAACACTTTCATCATTGCAGTTCTATTAATTATCTATCTTCATAAAAACAGGATTCGTTGGATACAGAAAGTCCTCACCTATCACCTATCTAAATTCTTAGTCCCGAATCACTCACAGAGCAGTGGTTATGTCTGCATTGCTAAAGGCATTTATTCTTGTCCTCAGAAATTATCACTGGATATTTTCTTTGTATCCCCAGACACAAAGTGTCTTACACTCACATTGCTCAGAACCAGACTTTACGAGGCAGAAAAGCTGTGCCTACTCAGCATCGAAGATAGATTACTATGGTTGCTATTTTGGGCTTTGTATGACTGGTTCTCAGGGGGAAAAAAAATAAAGGAAAAAAAAGAAAAAATATTTCTCCAGTTCAGAGTGAAATAACATGAGGCTGTGTCACAATCCTTTAGAGTAGTATTTTTATTCCACTTGATGTTAATTTCCCTGGAAAAGCATGACAAGTTTTTTGGGGTAAAGGTTGTTGTGTGTTGTGTTGATGACACTGTAGAATGAGAATGTGCGTATCTTCTGCTCTTCTCAATGTCACCTTTAGGCAGTGGTGCACAGAGTAAACTATCTCTAATATTCTGGTTTCATCTGAGAGCAAATTAATATATTAGCAGTATGAATATTCCAGGGAGAACTGGGGATTTAAATAATCTGATTATATAGATGTACCCGGTGTAGGCACAGCCAGCTAGGTTAGGGCATGCTATCCATTCAGTCAGCTGTTATCGTGGTTATGGTTCACAAAGCCACTCTTGTGAAGTCACTAGAAAGTGGAGTTTGAACTATGCATTCATCCTGTTCTAGGCTTGCAAAATTACTTCAAAGGAGGCAGAAGTTGAAGGTGGGAAACCCAGAGAAAATATAAAACTAATGACAAAGGACTTTGGACATACAGAATCATAATTTGTGAAATTGGACTTGGTGAGAACTGACTTTTTCTTAATACTTCTTAATAGATGCTGAACAGGGAATGGCCAATGTAACTCCTTTAGCTTTGAACTTGCATTACATGCTGGCTGAAATATGCTGACTTCAGGTAATAAAAAAAATAAATTGATAGTATCCTTATGGGAGATTTATATTTATAAATGTTAAACATGAGCAATGTATTTAAATTATATGTTTCTTTTCTCTCAAAACTAATACAATATTTAAATAATAATGTAATTTCAAATTATGTTCAGTATGTTTAAATTGGATTTTGTATCTTCTTTCTTTTGGCTGTAATTTTATGTCTTTTATGACTTTTAAAGATGCCTACTCAAATAGTAGATCTTTATGGGTACAGAACACTAAAATCCTTGTAGTATCAGTGTTACATATTCTCAGAAGTAGTCATTTGGAAGCACTGTACCTTAAAATGTGTTATGCTTCTAAGTTTCATAGATTTGTTGTTTCATTTTGTTTCTCAGGGCTAATTTTGCATGACAGGAAGTGCTAGAATAAGTGGTCAAAATACAGATTCATGTGATGTGGTGTGTTGACCCTGGCTTAGACACCAGGTGGGCACCAGAGCTGCTCTATCACTCCCCCTTCCTCAACTGGGAGAGAAAATATAACAAAAGGGTCATGGGTCGAGATAAGGACAGAGAGAGATCACTCACCAATGACTGACAGGGGCAAAACAGACTTGACTTGGGGAAATTATTTTAAATTATTGTTAATCAAATCAGAGCAGGATAATGAGAAATAAACACAAATCTTAAAACACCTCCCCCACCCAACTGTTCTTCCCAGGAAGAACTTTACTGCTAATTTTCTACATCCTCCCTCTGAGCAGGAGGAGACAGGGAGACAGGGAATGGGAGGTGTGGTCAGTTCATCACATGTTTTTTCTGCCACTCC
>NW_010327803.1:26047-28180 GCF_000700745.2 Antrostomus carolinensis
TCCTCACACTCTCTCCCCTGGTCCACTGTGGGGTCATTCTTACGGGAGACAGTCTACCATGAATTTCTCCAACATGAGTCCTTCCCAAGGGACAGAGTTCTTCACAAACTACTCCAGCATGGGTTCTTTTCACAGGGTGTAGTCCTTCAGGGAGAGACTGCTCCAGCATGGGTCCCCCACAGGGTCCCAGATCTTGCCAGAAAACTTGCTCCAGTGTGGGCTTCTCTCTCCATGGGGCCACAGGTCCTACCAGGTGCCTGCTCCAGCGTGGGCTTCTCATGGGGTCACAGCCTCCTTCAGGCATCCACCTGCTCCGGCGTGGGGTCCCCCTCAGGTTGAAGGTGGACATCTGCTCGATCATGGACCTCCATGGGCTGCAGGGGGACAGCCTGCCCCACCATGGTCTTTACCATACGCTGCAGGGGGAATCTCTGCCCTGGTGCCTGGAGCACCTCCTCACCCTCCTTCTTCACTGACCTTGGTGTCTTCAGGGTTGTTTCTCTCACATATTCTCACTCCTGTCTCTGGTTGCAGTTGCTCAGGGATTTTTTCCCTCTTCTTAAATATGTTCTCAAGAAGTGCTTCCACTGTTGCTGATGGGCTCAGCCTTGATGGGTCTGTCTTGGAGCCTGGCTGGCATTGGCTTTGTTGGACACAGAGGAAGCTTCTGGCAGCTTCTCACAGAAGCCACCCCTGTAGCACCTCTGCTACCAAAACCTGGCCACACAAACACAATACATACCATTACAAACTATTCTGCCACATTAGCTCTGTTTTCCCTCTGTTGAACCTACCTCTAATTCAGTCACAGATATTATGTTATCTTTCTGCTTTTCAGAAATTATAATAAAAAAATAAGGAGCTAAACTGTTGACTTATAGTACTGCCAGTAGCACTATGACATTACTTCCACAGCAGGAGGGAATGATTACGAAGGGCTGCTAATGTTCCTCAGTGCTTTCAACAAACGCAGACTACAATAACATTTTATTCATAGAATAGTTTGGTTGGAAAAGAGCATTAAGATAATCTAGTCCAACCGTAAATCTAACACTGCCAAGTTCACCACTAAAGCATGTCCCCAAGTACCACATCTACACACCCTTCAAATACCTCCAGTGATGGTGACTCCACTGCTTACCTGGGCAGTCTGTTGCAATATTTGAAAACCCTTTCAGTGAAGAATTTTTTCTTAATATCCAAAATAAACCTCCCCTGGCACAACTTAAGGCTGTTCCCTCTTATCACAGAATCACAGAATGTTAAGGATTGGAAGGGACCTCGATAGATCATCTAGTCCAATCCCTCTGCCAGAGCCTGAACCTAAATGACATCACATAGAAAGGCGTCCAGCCGGGTTTTGAATGTCTCCAGAGAAGGAGATTCCACAACCCCCCCTGGACAGCCAGTTCCAGTGCTCCATAACCCTAACTGTAAAGAAGTTTCTTCTGAAGTTTAAGCGGAACCTCCTGTGTTCCAGCTCACACCCATTGCCCCTTGTCCTATCATTGGGCATCACTGAGAAGATCCTGACTCCATCCTCATGACATTCGCCCTTGACATATTTATAAACATTAATGAGGTCTCCCCTCAGTCTCCTCTTCTCCAAGCTAAAGAGACCCAGCTCCCTCAGCCTTTCCTCATAAGGGAGATGCTCCACTCCCTTCATCATCTTGGTGGCTCTGCGCTGGACTCTCTCAAGCAGTTCCCTGTCCTTCCTGAACTGTGGGGCCCAGAACTGGACACAATATTCCAGATGTGGCCTCACCAGGGCAGAGGAGAGGGGGAGGAGAACCTCTCTCGACCTACTAACCACACCCTTTCTAATGCACCCCAGGATGCCATTGGCCTTCCTGGCCACAAGGGCACAGCGCTGGCTCATGGTCATCCTGCTGTCCACCAGGACTCCCAGATCCCTTTCTCCCCAGCCCATACTGGAACCTGGGGTTGTTCCTGCCCAGATGCAACACCTTACACACCTCTTGGGAATTGCTCAGGCTCACTCTTCCGGGATTGCGGTTTCAGGGTTCCTTTTCACTCCTCCAAGATCATTATCGGTGGGTAGTGAGCAATTGTACCGTGCATAATTTGGTTTTTTAAAAATATAACAACAACAACAACAACAATAATAAT
>NW_010327804.1:0-14086 GCF_000700745.2 Antrostomus carolinensis
CCTCTAGCCAGGGTCAACCCACCACACGTATATAGACATGTAGAGAACTGCACACTCTAAGGACATGTTAGGATAGACGCTATGAAATAATTGTGTAATTTGGAGACTTAAAAGTTTATTAAAGGTATTTCTCAGAAATTTTGGAGTCTCTATGTGTGACTCCATCTAAATACAGCAGAATCTTGAAATGGTATTTCCCAGTGGACAGAGCTGAAGAGACAAAATGGACCTGAATAAAGCAACAAGTTACTGGAACCATTATACTGTCATTACAAGTTAGAAAGAAATTGGGATTTTAAAATGTTTAGGCAAATATCTGACAAAAAATATTGTGTCATATTTTGCCAACAGTATGGTAAGATATGATTTTTAGATATGAGATTAATCTTGCTTAATGTTAGATATCTAAAACACATCAGACAGTCACCCTGAGAAAAAACAAGTTTAATGAGACGTAGATACATACATATCACCTACCTGGTTTTGATTGGGGTTTTTTTTTGGTTTTTGGTTTATGGGGGGGTTTTTTAGAATATAATGCATTGTGAGTGTATATTTCTTTCTTCTAACTACACAGAGAGTTTAGTATGTGTAACTCAGATTATGAACTTTCAGACATCAAACCTAAGGCAGAGCAAGCCTGCTTCTCTAGATGTCCTCTCAAACTCCCTTCTGGCTCTTTTTTTTTCATATTTTTATGCTATTTTAAATCAATTTTCAGGATTAATCAAACTTATATTTTGTCCTTCAATGCAAGTCTACCTACTCTTCATGACTGCACACTGTATATAAACTCAATAACATTGTGGTGGATTGACCTTTGCTAGATGTCAGATGACCACCAAAGCTCACTCTATAACTCCCCCTCCTCAACTGGTCAGGGGAGAGAAAAATATAACGAAAGGCTTGTGGATGAAGATACGGACATAGAGAGATCACTCACGAATTACTGGCACAGGCAAAACAGACTTGACTTGTGGGAAAAAACACATTTTAATTTATTACCAATCAGACAAGAGGATAATGAGAAGTAAAAACAAATCTTAAAACACCTCCCTCCACCCCTCCGTTCTTCCTGGGCTTAACTTCTCTCCCGATTTCCACCTTCTCCCCCCAAGCGGCACAGGGGGACAGGGGGTTGAGGTCAGTTCCTCACTCGTTATTTCTGCCCAACTCTCCAGAGTGTCCAGTTCTCACTGCACTTTCAGTTGGCTAAAACTGCGGAACCAGATCTTTACTCAGTATAAACAACAATAGCACACTCAGCTTAGAACCAGTAAGAAACTATCCACTTTAAAGGATTATACATTCTCTCAAACATATTTTTCACTCTTAAACCATAGTGTGATTTCACTGTTAGCTATGGTTCACAGACTGTGAGCTCTTTATTTAGATAACACAGCTACAAATTAAGGAAAATGAAGCCTGCTGTTACCTGTCTTGGCTGGAAGAATTTTTCTTTTTAAGCTTAGTGATTTGCCTTCCCAGATATAGTTTTTAATTATACTTTGCACTTCTTTGAAGCCCATTAGACATCTAGAAATGTAACCTACTGTAAACATAATTATACTTATGAGAAGTAATTAATCTAATGGATTTTTAGTCTACCTCACCTAGTGAACTGCAACCTGTTCTGATTTATTATGCTGTTTCACAGCAGTAGTACAAGGGGGTAAATATTGTCTTTCATAATAATTTTGAGAGTTTATTAAGGAGATTCCCTGCATATCTCATACAATTAATTGCAGAAATTTACTTAGTTTAGAAGACCTCTTGACTGCTGATAATAGTAAAGCAATAGTTTATCGTTTTTGCTAATTAATTCAGTGGTACAGAAAAATCAATCTCATCCTTACATATTTAGGCATCAAAATACTGATCTAGCCAACAGGGACACATGTCTGGAACAAACTGCAGTATGATTCCTGGAATACATGGCAAGTTCTTTGTTTTTTCCTTGAAAAACAAAGAGTTTGTTATTGTATCATAGAATTGTATCATAGAATCATAGAATACCAAGTTGGAAGGAACCTCAAGGATCATCTGGTCCAAAAACATGGCAAAAACATGGTCTAGCCAAGGTGGTCCAGCACCCTGTCCAGCTGAATCTTAAAAGTGTCTAATGCTGGGAAATCCACCACTTCCCTGGGGAGATTATTCCAATGATTGATTGTTCTCATTGTGATTTTTTTCCTCTTGTGTCTAGTCGGAATCTCCCCAGGAGTAACTAGTACACATTACCCTTCATCTTTTCCATGTGACTCATTGTAAAAAGGGAATATTTATCTCTATCAAATTTTATTTTTTTCTTATTTCTGTCCTAAATTCCTTCATTAATTGCATTCATTTTTCCACTTAAAATTGAAACATATTTCTGAATCCCAAATTGATAAAGAGCCTATCCTGAGAGATATGGGGGAGGAGGGGAGGAATCTGGGGGTGGGGATTCCAATCTACATATTAGAAAGTTTTGAAAGATTTCAATACAATATTTATACATAGAATGTTTTATACATACTCATTTGATTATGTCGAATGTTGCTCATAAACTTAATCACAATCCACTCTATTGAATGCCTTCTTTATACTTAGAGACAGTGGGAAAAAAAAATTGCTAAAGATTTTTTAAAATTTCTTGTTTGAACACTTTCTTTTCCAATTCCTGTTTATACTGCTTAAAAATATGAGGAAATTATGAACCTATGTCTTTTCAATTCATTAATAATTTACACATAAATAAGAAAAGGCTGAAAAATTAAGTGCTCTCCTTTCCTTTTTTTAGCCAGAACTATACTTCCAAGTATACATCCGTGTAAAGATTTCTAGTTACTCTATGGTCTAATCAGGTTGACACAAAATCCTTCTCCTGCTGGTAACAGTACCATGCAACATTGGTAACTCTACATTCCCTATCAGCTTAAGTTTCAACTTTTTATTTCCTTTTGATTTCCTGCTACTGAACAAAATTGTCAAGATCTCATGAGTACTGTTACCTATGTGCAGAGAGTAAGAGCATAAATGCAGATTGTGTCTTTGTATATAAAGATGTGTAGTAACCTGATGAGTGGTATTCTAAGTGAGCTGCTGACAGAAGAACCAGAATAAAATTGCATGGAGAAGTCTAGATATACATCACCCGTCTTTCACTCAGATCAATTTGACTCACAAACGTTTAGGGTATGTCCCTATGCGAGGACATTACGCTGTGTCCTTGTTAGTCTAAACAGACCAAGAGACTCTGTTTTTATTGGCTAAGATATACTCAATATCATTTGTGCAATTAGCTTTAGGGTAATGTGTGAGTAAATAAACTGCTGGAGATTTTTAAGTTGCCAATTTCTATCAAGCTGAAAAAAACTTTTAAATTATTTTCTTATCAAAGCACAGCAAATCAACCCCAAACTTATTGTCATCTTTACCTTTGTTAATGTTAAAATGTATAAATGTGATGCTAAAAAGTAATAAGGAATGTATTTCTTATTATTTTTTAAAAACTTACTGTGTGACCATTGTTGGTACAGTATGAATAACCAAAAAAAAAAAAAAAAAAAGTACATTTTCAGTAATAGTTTATATAGGAAATTCTGTATTATAATTTTGGAGGATTTATGTGTTAATTTAGACCAAAAAGCCCAAATGATTCATCAGAAGAAAAGCACAGCTTTTCAAAAAGGCTCATTATGGATCTAATTCTGTATCAATTGGTCCATGGCACTGCTATTAAGTGATTTTTCTGGAGCTGGTCTAAAACAGGACATCTTTCAGATTTTATCCCAGTTATTCCTAGAAATTAAATGTGAGCAACAAAGGAAATAGGGCTCAGATGTGAGTTCAGAGTCTTTCTTTGCTTTTGTGACTTCTTCATTAAAAACAAGAAAAACACTGCAAAAATAAAAACTAATTGCGTACAAGTACTAATTTAAATAGATTGAAATTACTGGATGATGTTTTTTCAACTTGCAAGTCAGCAACACTTCAGAACTTCCATGGAGTTTATAATATGTTTTAGATCAATAAACCAAAGAAATGACTCCAGTTATTACCCCTCTCCTACTTTGGTGGAAGAGCACTCAGAAATATGCACCTCACATCCTTGGATGTTGGTCTGAATGGAAGTCTACTCTTGGTTGTTCTGTCTTTTTCAGGTTGCTCATTTCCAGCGCTTTGTAATATTTTAAATCATAGCTGTCATGCACCAGGCTATATAGGCTTTTGTAATTATGAGTTGTTAAGATAAAGACTGGAGATGCATCCACATAGGTTATTTCATTTTGCCCTTAAACCATTTTAAATCTTATTGTTTGGACAGATTTGTCCTAGCTACTTTTTACATATTTATGCAATTTTGAAATTATTTTTTTTTTTCCCCTATTATGGAAGACCACCTATTTAACCAAATTTCTCCTCCCTAGTAATAAGTGTTAAATTACTAAACTTCATGAAAGAGTTTTGCTCTGCATTCTGTATTGATTAATTTTTATCTAACTGGGATGCCATCCTTACAAAAGAAAATTATTCCAGCATGATTGCACAAAAAATTTATCCAGTAATTCAGAATTCAAACTTTGTTGAAAGCATGTATTATGACCAAAAAGCAAACAAACATACAAACAAAAAACCACCACCCTTAATGACAGACACCAGTATGTTTGTATAAAGGCTTCGGGCAAAAAAACCTGTAATGTTAATAAGGTAATATAAAAGAACTAGTTGGAGGAACAAAAAAAGTTTTATGTCTACTCTTTAAAACTTTCTGAGAGCTTAATCAGATGCATTGCTGTCAGGGATAATAAGCTCTAAATTAATAGCAGCAGTCTTCTTATGGGCAAAAGGTATCTATCACACCACATACTGTCTGCTTTTTGACTGTGGACTATCTGAAAGATAACTAGTGAGTGTTGGGATCTGAGGGACAAAGGCAGTTCATTCTCATTGAAAATTACGATGCCTACTATTCAATATAAGGACTTTGATTCCCTCATTCTTTCATCACACCCATTAAGGAATTCTGATTATTTCTTTGGAAGCTCTATCTAGCAGAGAGGTTACTGCAGAAAATAACCAAATGGTCAGAGATTAAACTTCAGAAAGACCAAAAAGTATATTTATTGATGAATACCTTGAGCCTTTAGATTTCTAACGTTCTTTAAACACTTCAACAACTTCAAATGCAAAACTCAACTTCATGAAAATTTATGGAATTTTTATTTTTTATTATGTTTTTTGAATCTATGTTGTTTTAAATTGCACTGGAACTCTCTTTGCCTTTGTTTTCACTGTTTTTGAACTTAACCTAATTTATTACTCAGTAGCTGCTTCCACTAAAAAAAAAAAATGGACCATATCAAATAACTTAATCCAATTTACTTTATATAATCAGTAGCTAATTTCCCTTGTTTTACTGTATTTTTATAAACATAGATCTTTCCAATATTCTACCTTGGGGCTACTGTCTCTTACAATATATTGATATGTTTTGAAGTACAACAAGCAGAGGTCAAACAAAAAAGGTAACAGTTCTTTTGTAACAGATCAGTTTAATCAGGTACAGTTTTGATGTTTTAAAATAACAATTAACAAGTTCAAGTAATTTAGAAGGTTCCAAGCTATTTCTTGAGAGGCAAATCAAATTACAAGTTGACATGAGCTTGAACTAACACAGACAGGCTCTTGAACTAACACAGGCAGGCTTTGGTAGTTGCAATCAGAGGAATTCTGAATCAAGAAAATGAGTATTTATATTACCAAGACATAATGTGGTTCCACAGTTAGAAGTAATAGCTGACTACCTAGAGGGATGATTATGTAAATGACGACAATTTTGTTTTCTGAATGTGAAGTCTTTTTTTATTATTTCATTTTATTTCAAAGAAAATAATCTCAACTTCACAGACTTCCTGTTGCTAACTGGACATAGATTAGTCACAAAGACAATTAATGTGGAAGGAAATTTAGAAATGCAATTAATCAGGCATCTCTTTGACTGATTTTTAACAATGTAGAATATGTAAAGTTCATATATTTCTCTTGTTCAAATATTTTTAATTATTTGTTTTAAATATATCAATACTGTGATTTTGATGTTGTTCCACGTTCTTTGTAGAAAAAGAGGTATATGGGTGACTTAAGAAGTATTGCCCCTTTTTGTTAGCCACTAGCAATGAATGTGAACATGAAAAATGACAGCTTAAGTTCAACCTGGTTTTTTGAAATTACAGTTGAAAAAATTAGACTATGAAAGGTGTCTTGTGGTAGGTCCGATACACTCTGAATTAATGTTGTATGACAAATAATATGGCTTTGTCATTCCTTATACAGAGGCTTATTGGCTTCACAGGGTTTGGGGTCTGGTAAAGTGTGTAAAACTGAATATCCTGGTTTAGAAACTGAAAATTGTTCCTTTTTACTTTCTTTTAAATTCTGACTACCATTTCTGGACCACGGTTTGAATTCATTTACATTGATTAGAAAACGTGTATTATATAACTGCTCTCCAGCTTTGAACCTTTTCACTGCTTTGGATCTGTTTGCTATTGGGCTAATACACCACCTACAGCTATCGCAATATTAACATGTTTATGTTTAAATATGCTTGCCATTAAGTCGTAAAGCTCAGTAACAATTTTCAAACAGTCTAAGCCATATATTTTATTTCAGCATGAGTGATCTGTTCCCGTTTAAGGCAGATCATTTCAAGTAAAAATAAAGTACAGCTATTCTAGAATAAGAAATATTTTCACATGTGTTTGTTCATGAATAGTTATTCTAGAATAGCTGTTCATGAATAGCTAATTTGCATTGCCTCCATTTGCTGATTGGTGATAGAGAATACAAAAGAGCAGAATTCAAAGAGACTTTTCATTTGTCATTCTCTTGGGGGAAGAGAAGCAAAGTGACTTTATGGACTTTGTGAAAGCATTGTCAAGCAAGTTTTTATCAAAAAGTCTGTTTTATAGCTTTAATTGTCTCTATGAGGTTATTACAGGATTTTTCCAAGTACACTGGAATTTTTAAATTCTTGTCATTCAGTTAACCATTTAAATTCTATTATCAGAGAAATTAATAAATACAACAAATGATTAAAATTACAATAACTAACAGAGAAAGTATTTTGTGCAGCAAGTTTAACAGTTTATGTTACTAGATAGACTTTTTGGGAATGCGTGTAAAAGTGTCAAAGACTTGTTTTGTTGAAAATTACTAACAACTTTTCTTTTAAGGCAGATTAAAATAAACCTCATCCTCCACATCATCTTTGAATCTCTCTTCATTCTACTTTCCAACTCCTGATTCTCTCAGGTTCTCTTCAGTCAAGACAGGTTTTGGCATAGTTGAGAAAAGCTAATTCCCACAATCTGCCCCATTAACTGAATGGATAAAAAAGGAAGAAGCCTATAGCTGATGGACCCGCATATGCTGCACAATCACACATCCAGAAGCCTTGAAATGAACAACGAGGTCTCCATGATAAAGCACACCATTTGAAGCACTATGAACTTCTTAATTTTCTCTCACAATCACAGTTTTATGTGAAACAGGTACTGATAGGTCTTTCTGTGTAAATTATCTGAGCTAGTTGTCATGAAAACGGCTAAAAGGACTGCACTAAGCCTCCTAGCACTTCCAAGAATGACACTGGCATATGCAGAGTCAGATCTGAGTTGTGACTGCCTGCACCTTTATATTGCATCATTTTTTTTATACTGTAGAGAAGTAGTAATAAAAATAATATGTGTCCAATCATGTAAATCAACAGAATTGTACTGAACTTACCTACTAGAAACTCTTGCCCATTAGTTCCATATGAACAGTTCTAAATTAAGAGTGTTTTGTGCAGTTGTCTAGCAGAAAACTCATATTTCTAGTCATTTATTTGACTTTGTAACTAGCATATCAGTCTTCCTTTCCTCTTTTTGTCTGAAGTGCTCATATGTGCTAACAAGTATAAATAATTGAAGAAAAAGCAAAGTAAAAAAAAAAAAAAGGAAGAAATTTTGTAGGACCCATGAAGAGTAGAAAATAAATAAAAAAAAAGTTAAAAATTCTTTAATTATTTCCATCTATGAAGCATTCAGATGTGCTAATTAACATTAAGATTATAGCAAAATCATCAAAATATTGCTGATAGTGGTTTCCTTAAAAATGTAATTTTGTCCAAAAAAAAAAAAAAAGTATTTTACACAAACTACTAATGCTGTCAGAAAATAAGAGAATATGAATCAAAATATTTTTTGTGTGGAAAATTTTTAATCCGGGATAATAAAACAAATTTTCACCTCTACTACATAGATCTAATGCAAAACAGTCTACATTACTTAAGTTTGTGTATTCTTTCCTTCCTCCGTTCATTCCTTCCTTCCTCAGATTGTCATTGTATTTCCAGAAGACATCAGAACAAGAAAGGAGAAAGCATATATCACCTTACAGAGTAATTGCTGAAAGCTTGGTCAGTAGTACTAAAAGAACCATTACTTAGCATCGTGTCCTGAATATAATCTTCCACAATATGAGAATTTGCACTCAAAATATCATATTCTCCCTTTAAAGCATAACAAGTGGAAAGTTATTAATGTTAGTTTGGTTATCTGGAAAATAATGATCCAACATACTTATTAGGTTATGACCTTTGATTTACATTAACATTTCATTTATATAGAAACATATACAATACGTACGCACAGTTCATACATATAAATAAACAATAATTAATACAAAAACGAGTATATAAATACCTACTAAAGGTTACAGATGCAGCTACACTGTTGAAAAATAGAACTGTATATTCATTAATTCCTCACCCAAGCAAGAATGAACTTTACTGATTAGTTTAAAGGGAAGGATACAGAACTGAGAGATTACAACTACTGATGGATGTTCCTTTAGTCTCCTTGATAAGCCTCAGTGCTTCAAAGATTCCCTTTTTAAAAGGGACTGAGTGCTTTCAGAGGCAGAAAAGAAAATTTGTAATGAGTGCAGACAAATTAGATGGTGCAAGAAGTATCTCTTCCATCTTTAAATCTACAAGTTGCAAGTCAGGAACAAAAGGCTAGATAAGAAGTGCTAAATCTGTGTGTGCTTATGCAGGCAGCAGTGTATGTTCATGACTGACTCTTGTATTGTAAACAGTAACCGAATGTGATTATTTGGTATCTAAATATGCCTCTGTGGATTCTGCACTCACTATGACACAGAGGTCAAAGACATAGTCAAGACACTTTCAAGTAGCTTCTTTTGGATTCTGGTGTTTCATCTGTTCCTACCATCACAGTTAATAAGAATGTTTGCTATTAGCTATTAGCCTGTAGCTCAGTCAGGCCACCTTGACTTCTAATCCCAATCAATCCACTACACCAAACAGCGCCTGGATATTTGCTCAGTGAAAATAGTTTCTGAAATAACTTGTCCATTCAGCCTCTTTTTGAGAGTCTATTAATCATTTCTTATCCATGTTTAACTCTTGATTCTTCCATTGTGTGTCTAATCTTTTGAGCTTAAATATCACAGAATCATAGAATGGTTAGGGTTGGAATGGACCTTCCAAGATCATCTAGTTCCAACCCCCCTGCCATCAACAGGGACACCTTCTACTAGACCAGGTTGCTCAAAGTCTCATCCAGCCTGGTCTTAAACAATTCCAAGGGGGGAGCAGCCACAACTTCCTTGGGCAACCTGTTCCAGTGTCTGACCACCCTCACAGTAAAGAATTTCTTCCTAATATCTCATCTAAACCTGCCCTCTTCCAGCTTAAAGCCATTTCCCCTTGTTTTCTCATTAACTGCCCTTATGAAAAGTCCTTCCCCAGGGAGGAAGCCTTGGAGAAGATTCTTCTCATGCCAGCTGTATTTTTCCTCTGGGATCTTCATCAACATTATACATTTCCCTTAGCGTGTGAACACAGACATTTTCTGATTTTTAGTTACCTCCAGTAATTACTCCACACCCAGGGTACTGAGTTGAGCTGATGGAAGTGCTCACCAAGCCACACTCCATCATTTATCAGCAGTCCTGGCAAACTGGGGAAGTTCTAGCTGACTGGGAGCTGGCCCAATGTGACATGCATCTACACGAAAGGCTGGAAAGACAATCACAGCAACTACAGGTCTGTCAGTCTGACTTCAGTGCCAGGCAAGGTGATGGAGCAGATTATCCTGAGTGCCATCATGTGTCACATGAGGCCTGTCAGTCTGACCTTGGTGCCAGGGAAGGTGATGGAGTAAATCATCCTGAGCACTCTCACGAATCATGTGCAAGACAACCAGGAGATCAGACCCAGTCACCATGTGTTTATGAAGGGCAGGTCTTGCCTGACAAACCTGATCTACTTCTGTGACAAGGTGACACACTTAGTGGATGAGAGGGGGCCTGTGGATGTGGTGTACTTAGAATTTAGTAGAGCCTTCAACACCATTTCCCACAGCATTCTCCTGGAGAAACTGGCCACTTAGGACTTGGATAGATGTACACTTCTCTGGGTAAAGAACTGGCTGGATGGCCGGGCCCAGAGAGTTGTAGTGAATGGAGTTAAAGCCAGCTGGAAGTCAGTCACAAGCGGTGTTCCCTAAGGATCAGTGCTAGGGCTAGTTCTGTTTAATATCTTTATCAATGATCTGGGTGAGAGGATTTAGTGAGCCCTCACTAAGTTTGCAGACAACACCAAGCTGGGCAGCAGTGGTGGTCTGGTTCAGGGTAGGAAAGTTGGGCAGAGGGATATGGACGGGCTGGATTGATGGGCTGTGGCCAAGGGCATGAAGTTCAATAAGGCCAAGTACCGGGTCCTGCAGCTGGGTCACAACAACCCCATGCAACGCTACAGGCTTGGGAAGGAGTGGCTGGAAAGCTGCTGGATAGAAAAGGACCTGGGGATGTTGGTCGACAGCTGGCTGAACATGAGTCAGCAGTGTGCCCAGGTGGTCAAGAAGGTGAACAGCCCCCTGGCTTGTATCAGAAACAGTGCAGCCAGCAGAACAGGGAAGTGATTGTGCCCCTGTACTCAGCATTGGTGAGGCTGCATCTCAGGTACTGTGTTCAGTTTTGGGCCACTCACTACAGGAAAAAACATTGAGGTGCTGAAGTGTGTCCAGAGAAGGGCAACAAAGCTGGTGAAGGGCCTGGAGAACAAGTCTTACAAGAAGCGGCTGAGGGAACTGGGGTTGTTTAGTGTGGAGAAAAGGCAGCTGAGAGGAAACCTTATCGTTCTCTAGAACTACCTGAAAGGAGGTTGTAGAGAGCTGAGGGTCAGTCTCATCTCCCAGGTAAAGAGCAATAGAACGAGAGGAAAAGGTCTTAAGTTGTGCCAGGGGAGGTTTAGATTGGATATGAGGAAAAGCTTCACCCAAAGGGTAGTCAAGCATTGGAACAGGCTGTGCAGGGAGATGATGGAGTCACCTTCTCTGTTGTTATTTAAAAGATGGGTAGACAAGGTGTTTAGAGACATGGTTTAGAGGTGGAATTTGTAGTGTTAGGTATATGGCTGGGCTTGATGATCTTAAGGGTCTCCACCACTAATGCATGTCTCCAAGTACCACATCTACACATCCTTTAAATACCTCCAGGGATGGTGCCTCCCCCACTTCCCTGGGCCACCTGTTCCAGTACTTGACAACCCTTTCAGTGAAGAATTTTTTCCTAATATCCAACCTAAACCTTCCCTGGGGCAACTTAAGCTAGTTCTCTCTTGTCCTATTGCTTATTATTTGTAAAAACACTTTTTGTTATCTCTCACAACAGTGGCCAGACTGAGTTCTAGCTGGGCTTTTGCCTTTCTAATTTTCTCTCTGCATAACCTAACGATATCCCTGTACTCTTCTTGAACTGCTTGCCCCTTCTTCCAGAGATGGTAAACTCTCATTTTTTCCCTGAGTCCCAGCAAGAGCTCCCTGTTCAGCCAGGTTGGTCATCTTCCCCACTGGTTCATTTTGTGGAAGACAGGGACAGTCTGCTCCTGTGTCTTTAAGACTTCCTTCTTGAAGAATGTCCAGGCTTCCTGGACCTCTTTGCCCTTCAGGACTGTATCCCAAGGGATCCACTCAACCAGTGTCCTGAACAGGCCACAGTTTGCCCTCTGGAAGTCCATGGTAGTGGTCTTGCTAATCCTCCTCCTTTACTTCACCAACGATCAAGAACTTTACCATTTCATGGTAGCTTAGCCCAAGATGGCCTCCGAACAAGAGATAGAATGAGAGGAAATGGCCCCAAGTTGCACCAGGGGAGGTTTAGGTTGGATATTAGGAAAATCTTCACCGAAAGGGTAGTCAAGAATTGGAACTGGCTACACAGGGAGGTAGTCCAGTCACCTTCCCTGGAGGTATTTAAAAGACTCGTAGATGAGTTGCTTAGGGACATGGTTTGGAGGTGGAATTGGTTGTGTTTGGTTTATGGTTGGACTCGGTGATCTTAAAGTTCTTTTCCAAATACTATGATGCTATAAACATTTTTGTAAAATATGTTTCAGGCATTTATTAACTTCTCAGAAATTGAAACTGTCCTGGTTTTGCTAGGATAGTGTTAATTTTCTTATTAATAGCTAGAAAGCACTGTGTTTTCATTTCAGTATGGGATATTTTATGAGAAGAATTTTGATAAAGTACAAGGACATTGTGTTTGGGTAGTTTGCAAGTGCAAAGGGCTAGAAAGAGGGAAGTGTAGTAATTAGCAAAACCCAGAATTGGCATTTGGATATGTCAATGAGATATTTCATAACATATTATTGTTCAGTGCTTTAATGAGGGTTGACAGGAAAGCGGGGGAATCTCTCGGGAATCGCTCGGGCTCACTCTTCTGAGATTGCGGTTTCGGGTTCAGCGTTCTTTTTTGCTCCTCTGGGATCGCTATCAACAGGTATTGAGCAATTGTACTGTGCATCACTTGTATAGATATATATTGTTATTTTTATCATTACTATTTTAATTTTATTTTACTCAAATTATTATATTGTTCTTATCTCAACCTACAAGTGTCTCCCCTATTCCCTGGGTCAAGTGGTAGTAGAGTGTGGGGGAGTTAGTGGCTGTATGGTGTCTGGTTGCCAGCCAAGTTAAATTACTTCAGAAACAATAATTTTGTTTCACATGCATTTTACAGATTTAGCTCGACTGTCTAACTTTAGGTTGGTGTTGAAAAATTCAATTTCTCCCACATGTGGATAAGTGTTAATTCATTGTAAACGACTGATTCAGTTCACTCATTTTCTGCTAACTTCTGAAGGAGTTCAGATAGCTAGCTTAGTCCAGCAGTCCAACTTTCAGATGGCTCAAGTAGGTGAGATGAGTGCCACCTTTGAAGTCATAGTTCATGCTGGTTTTTCTGTGTGACTGAACTTTTGTTTATCTGTTTGATGTTGTCTGCAGTCCCTGACCAGAGCATTACTCATCTTCAGTGAAAGCACACAGAAAGCAGCCACCTTTGGAGAACTTGTCTAGCACAGCTGGATGGTCAGCCTATCTCCCTCAGAGTCCTTGCACTGTCTGGCTGTAATATTTTTATGAAGCAACAATTATACATCAGTTTCACTTCATCCTTTCAATAACTATCTTCCTTTCTATCCACTCATCCTGGGATACAATACTTATCCTAGGGCTCAAAAGAAAAAAAAAAATAAAATTAAATTAAAAAAATAAAAAAATAAAGAAAAAAGAAAATAAGATAAATCCTATTCTGATAGTACTCATGAAAACATTGTGATGATACCTTTTCTAAAGCTTCACTCTGAGAGCTATACTGAGGGCTAGGATATAGTATAAGGCTGCTTCCCAGCTGGTTTTGATGAAAAAAAAGCTGGAAAAGGAAAATAGGAAATTGTATTCTTCTGAATTTAAATTTTGTGAATGTGGTACTGAAGAGTGAAACCTGGCTCGGGGTCAAGTAATTACTCTAGGAAGAAGATATGGCAATATTAATGAAGAGAAGGATGATGATTATGATGATGATGAAGATGCTGGTGTTGGTCTTTCAAAAGCCTGTTTATTTCCAGAGTATATGGCATTCTGGAACAGTGATGGATTTTGTCCACCCTGAAAGTATGTACATATTTCCCAGTTTTTTTAAAAAGTTATTGTTTCTACTGATCTTCCAGACAGGGGGGGAGGAA
>NW_010327805.1:0-831 GCF_000700745.2 Antrostomus carolinensis
TCATTTAGGTTGGAAAAGACCCTTAAGGTCACCGAGCCCACACGTTAACCTAACACTGCCAAGTCCACCGCCAAACCACGATGTCCTTAAGGACCACATCTACACGTCTTTTAAAAACCTCCTGGGATGGTGACTCCACCACTTCCCTGGCACCTGTTCCAACGCTTGGCAAACCTCGGCCCAGACAGCCAGCCTGTCCAGATCCCTCTGGAGAGCCTTTCTGCGCTCAGACAGATCAACACTCCCACCCACCACCTCCGAAGCTGCCCCACAGCCATGTCTGCATTCCTCCACCGCCAAGGAAAGGCTCACACTGGCTCTGAAAGGCAATTTATTGCCATGGAAAAAGGACATTTCCGCCGTGACTCCCCAACTTGTGGTCCCACTGCTTTTTGTTCTGGAGGCAGCACATCGCCAAAGCGTTAAGGAGGCTCAGGAGAAAGACACTGGTGCACATTTAGGTGCCGTCCCAAGGTGCTGTGCTGTGCCCTGGCCACCCACCATGTCCGAGTGCATGGGCTGTGTGATCCCAGGCCAGGCTCACAGGCCACTTCTGTCCCCTGGACCGAGGAGCCCAGAACCGGAGGCAGGGCTGCAGACCCAGCCTTACCGGTGTGGCGCAGAGAGGAGGGATCACCTTCCCTGACCTGCTGGCATCACTCCCCATGCTGGGGGCAGGACCAGGGATGTCCCTTGGCCAGGGCTGGAGCCCTGGAGTCACACCACCTGAACAGCACCTTTGGGCCTACGGTGCCACCCCCGACAGCTGCCCCGGGGGACCTGGCATTGGACTCTGCACTTGCTGCAGGAGCAGCTGCTCCAGTTACCTGC
>NW_010327806.1:0-2079 GCF_000700745.2 Antrostomus carolinensis
GTGAGCTGGTGGTGCCGCGGGGAAAAAGCAGCAATAACAGTGAAAGGATCAAATTCGGTCTTTTTTCCCATGAAACTTGACTCAAGAGCTGTAATACCGGAAAATAAAATAATAAAAATAAAATTCCCGACGGTGAATTCTCCTGTCTGATTTCTCGAGCAGCCAGCCCAGCTGCTGCGGTTCACACCTCAGGGTGCACGGAGCGGGTTGGGGACATCCCTTCCAGCCCCATATGTCCTGGGCGCCAACACAAGCCAGTTTTACATCAACTTGAGACATTTCTGCTTCTCAAGTAGCATATTTTTTTGATGTATATACCCCAAATGTTAATATTTTTATGTAAATACCCAAACCAAACTTCAGCGTGCCAGCTGTTCACAAGGGCATGGAGCAATAGGACGAGGGGTGATGGTTTTAAACTAGAAAAGGGGAGATTTAGGTTGGATATTGGGAAAAAGTTCTTCAACATGAGGGTGGGGGATCATTGGAACAGGTTGCCCAGAGAGGTAGTGGAGGCCCCATCCCTGGAGATATTCAAGGTCAGGCTGGATGGGGCTCTGAACAACCTGCTCTAGTGAAGATGTCCCTGCTCACTGCAGGGGATTGGACTCGATGACCTTTGAAGGTCCCTTCCCACCCGAACCATTCTGTGATTCTATGATTCTAGGTTGCTTTATCAAAACATTTCTTTATTATTACAGACCAACACTGGTAAAAGAAAGCATTTACACTTATTTATACCCATATATTCTAATGTCAACTTATACTTCTATTTTCCAGATACTTAACAAAAATGTGGCTCTGGTCACACCAAAATAGCCTGCCAATCCAAATAGGGGTACAGAGGGTCTGTCACCCTCCGAATCAAACACAGGAGGGCAGAGGGCTCTGAAAGACAGCTTTAAAATCCTGAGATGGGGCTAAAGAAAAAATAAAACTACATCAGAGTGAAAATAAAGTCGTGCCACTAAAGGTTTAGCTAACCAGGTGTAGCAATCAATCCCAGTTCATTAAAAATGCTCCATTACAGCAGGTTTTATTGATTTACATAAAGTGACTGGAGTCAGTTGGCCAGCTCGTTTTCCACATTAAAGTGTAGGTATCACTGGATCTCCCATGGAATCACTGAAGGTTTGCCAGGTGTAAATCTCTACCTGCTCTACGACCACACAATCACAAGCAAACACGGATTATTCACTGACCATCTGATGGCAGTGGAAACACAAGGTGTCTTTGAAAGTTTCCTTGCAGCTAATAACTACAATTTAAATCTTGCTTTGGAAGTTAATGAAAAACAGGTTCTTTGTTCTCAGTAGGTAGTGAAATTGATAAAAAATGCTGAAAATATAATAATGTCTTGACAAAAAGACTACAAAACACTGATTCCATTTTGGGGCACTCTGACAGGGTTCCTTAGAAACTTGCTGTGTGTCTAAACTGTCACAAATTCACCCCAAATTCAGAGTCCTGATGATGTCTTTTTTGCACTCCCATTTAATTCCAAGGGAAACCCACTTCTGCTTCCATCGCATCTGAAGCTGCCTGAAAGGAGGGTTGGCTTCCATACATTTTTGAGGAAAGTACTTTTATTTAATTTATCATGTCATTCTCCATTGATACACAAAGTAAGCTGGCAGAGTAGAAAGAATGGTCCCAGATTTTCAACAAACATAGTTTCAAGCGCTTTGAGCAGAGGTAAAGTTGATATTATGGCACTTGAATAAAGGATTTATAGCTTTTTACACATCCCCAAAGTGGAAATGGATATGCCTGGTACCTCCTTCCCTACAGCCTTCCCACTACTCTAACAACTCGTATTTGCACATCATAGCTTCTAAATGAGACTTCCCAAGGAGACATTTGACACCTGACCTTTAAAAACCTTTTAGGGCTGTAAAATGTACTATTGCAAATGAAAGCACTGCAATTGTTCTACTGTCTTTGAGAAACTATGATCAACCGGGATGTATATGGGGAATGGTGGTGGTGGTGTTTACGTTCCCACAGAACCAAAGGCAATGATGTTTCAAGGTTTTGCACACCAAGTTCCTGACCGAGTCAGGTGTCTGATGGTAGGGA
>NW_010327806.1:2116-10384 GCF_000700745.2 Antrostomus carolinensis
TGGGCAGATTTTTATAAGCAAAACAGCCAGATCTGGTCAGAGCTTGGATGGGAAACCTCCAAGGAAAACTAAAGTGCTGCAGGAAGTGGTGTGGGTAATTTAGCTCCTGGCATTCTTCCCTCTGAATAAATATTGAACCGACCTCTAACCATGCTGTTGCAATAAGAAACATTGTGCTGCTTGGTGGAAGATGCAAATCCAAAGGTGTCAGCAAATAAGGTCACTAGAGAGCTCAAGATGCTATTTGCAAATGTAAGGTTGCTCATCTTTGTGCTCTTGAGCAATATTCATGAACAATGGTGTTATTACATCTACTTGAAAAACCTCTCCCTGGTTAAATTAAAGAGTATGTACTCTGAACTCTGTGATTTGCTGAGTTTCCCATCAAAACTATGCAAATTTTTTAGCAGAAAAGTAAAAGTGGATTTTTGACCAAACTTTAAAAGTTCATTTTTATTTTATGTTGTTTTCTGGGGTTTTTATTTTTTACAAAATGATTTTAAAAGGTATCTAATGTTCAAAGAAAATATAGTGTCTGTTCAAAACCAGACATGAAAACCAGGAAAACAGAATGCCCCAAGCCTGAAAACTTCTGGAACAAAACAACTTGAAACTTAGGACTCCATCTCCCAGTAGATGAAGAGCAGGAACCCTCCGGATGTGTAGCAATGGCTCAGCACAAAGGAGAATGGGAAACACCACAGGAGATGTTTGCCAGACGAGAAATCTGCAGTTCCTGTGAGTCACAGCATTTCCAAATGGAAAGTCTCTTTTCCTGTCAGAAACTGGCATCTTTTTCAGGCAAAACTAACCAGTTTTCTCCCCAGCTGCACTGTTGGTTATGGATCCCATTTTCAAAAGGCAGCAGCCTTCCACCCACAGGATTTTTTGCATTTTGCAGGTGGATTTTGCGCAGACCAAGAAGAATCAGGGAATTCCCTATTCACCTGATAGGGAATTTTTCCATCTCCCTGAAGAATCTCCTTCAAGCAGCCAGGGGTTAGCACTCCTTTTGGTGTCCAGCACCTCAAAGGCTGCAAGCAGTGTGAACGACAGGGCTTAATGACATAAATGGAATATGAAAGGGTTGTTTTCCAGAATAGATGCAAATCCACAACTGCTTTATTGCAGGTAAAGTATAACTGATGATGCCTACAGACAGCACTTGCTGACCTAGATCTACAACTACCTGAAAGGAGGGTGTAGCGAGCTGGGGGTTGCTCTCTTCTCCCAAGTAACATGATAGAACAAGAGGAAACATCCTCAGGTTGCACCAGGAGGGGTTTGGATTGGATATTACAAAAAAATTATGCACCGAAAGGGTGGTCAAGTGTTGGAACAGGCTGCCCAGGGAGGTGGTGGAGTCACCATCCCTGGAGGTGTGGTGCTTGGGGACATGGTTTAGTGGTGGACTTGGTAGTGCTACGTTTGTGGTTGGACTCGGTGATCTTAAGGGTCTTTTCCAACCCAAATGTTTCCACGATTCTATTCTATGATTGGATGATGAGGAATAGGAGGAAACATCAGGACACACTCACACAGCTTAAAACTGAGCTTCACTGATTTGTTGTATTAAAAGAATCGAATTTAGGACTGGATGGGGTGACCTTCACATATCACAAGGTCAAAATTCAATGAGCTGTTTCCAAAACCCTTCTGTAACAGAGACACTTTTCTTAGACTTGCTATTTCACATGGAGCTGACCAGTAACTGGCAGCAGACAGACTCAAATTCCAGCCTTGGCACTGACTACCTGGCTTTGGGAAAATCTCTTTGTCTCTCTGTGTCCTTGTCTGTTGTACCTCAGCTACACCACCTTCACAAAACAATCCATCTTCACACGGATTCATCTGCTGCAGAGCCAGATGCCACGGTTTGCTGAAGCTCCATGGAGTCTCTAGACTAAAGGAGTGACAGAAGAGTCAGCCAGATTTCTGTGTTGAAGATGATTTTTCTTTTATTGCAAATGTACACTTTCCACTACTGATAATGCACAGAAATTTCAAAAGCTATCGTTTGCTAAAATTTCATGATTACAAAACTTCACAAAATTTCGTACAACTAAAAAACCCGCCTTCAAGAGTATATAAATAGAATTTTGAGCATAAATAACAGTAACAAAATAAACAGATGTATGCATTCAATAAATTAATTATAAATATTGCATTGGCAATGAAGTGCTAGGTCAGAAGAACACCAGTATTTCCAGTAGAGCTTTTTTTTTTGTATAGAAATCTCTATTATAAATGAACCTTTGGAAACAAATACAATCCCTGAACCCTTTTCTCACTTTTTTTTTTTTCTCTCTTTGGTTTCGCTTTGGTTATTCCTTCATCAAATTTTTACAACAGGAGAACAGAACTGAAGACATCAGACATCCACATTTTGGTCATGAGGTGCTCATAATTTCTTCCTTCCTGCAAGAAGAACAGCGTGGCTGCCCCAATTCTGCAGCATTTAAGTCACTAAACTGTCTCTCCACTGATTCCCATGGATGCAGAATCAAGCCTGGAAGGGACTTGAAAGAATTGCTGATAGATAAAGGTTAAAGATGAAAAGCAATTGATTTGACCTATGCATCATCCATTTTCAGTCTTTCTCTCCATTTGCTAATGACATCCATGTTCATATACAACAGAACCTGAATTTAAACACCAATTTGACTGTCTCGTTCCCTACCTGATGAACATCAATAGTAGTTCTGTGCACTCTTCCAACCGCACACCGAGTTCTCACTCATGTGAATGAGAACTCTCTGCTGGATGATGCTGATCCCACAGTGAACACAAATTAGTCTTTAAAAAGAAATCAAAGATCCAGTTTTCCAAAGTACCTTTTAGCGATAAGGGAAGGAAGAAATTTTTCCCTTTCTTCCCTTATTTCCTAAGGGAAGAAAAAGCACAATATACAAGGAGAATTGGTTCTTTTTTCAGTGGTATGCTCTCAATAGAAAGTTTCCCCAGAATGTTGGCAGCAGCTTTTCAAGAAACAGCATTAACTCTAGCTCATGTAGCCACATCTGCCAGGTTTTCCTTAATCGTGTTGTGTTCCAAATGTTTATCTTTAAGGCCTCTGAAGGTAAGAGATCACTAACCTCCCTGTGACTGGAAAAAAGATTTTCTGCATTTGCTCCTATGTGCAGAAGTGACAGGTGAACATACGTGGTAATTAAGTTGATGTTTAAAAATTACAATTATTTTTTCATCACCACGGTAATGGAAGAACTCTGATGAAGCTGTTAAGCTTTTCTTATTTAATTATTTTCCAAATAAAGCTATGGATAGGCCATTCTTTAGACTATAGAACAGCCTCTGGGCACTCATCTCTTACAGGTACAACACATGGCAAGGAAAAGACTGGCTCTGTACTGAAATATACAAAAAAGTTCGAAATATCACTACATGAAAAGCTAAAAAACCTGCACTATTCTGCAGTATTTCTTTAAAAACAGGTATGTGTGATCAGAGTCATTTCTGAAAGCTGGGGCTCTTCACTGGAGACAGTTTGGAAGTGATGCCAAAGGGGTCCATGCTGTCCGTTTCGAGAGGCGAGGAGTACACCTCTGGATCAAACGCCTGGCTGTAGTCACCGTATTCACCAAAGTCTGTTGACTCCACGGGCACAGTGTTGATCATGGGTAAGAAGTGAGACAGTGGAAGAAAATCTTTTCCTTTGAACTGTTGTCTTTGCTTGGCACTACTCAAAGACACTGATATTCCGTATTTTTTTGATTTATATACATTGTAGCCGTCTGGACGAATCTCCTCTTCAAAGGAACAATCCTCAGTGGAATACCTGAGCTGAACAGCAAGAAGTAACGAGAATTACAAATACACCCACCAAACATTCATTGTATTCAACCACAACACACAACCAGTCCTTCTCCCTCTGCTCTCAGTGAGGGTGTCCATCTGCCTTGTCATGGGTACCCACATGTGTTGCACCCTACAGACCCCACTGCTAGATCCATGCTGGTGAGCTGCCCACTGCCTCTCTGCCTGGCTGCTGCAGGGATGTTGGTGGGACCCATTGCTCTGGTGACTGCTCTTTCAGTGATGGGACCACAGCCACTGAGATGAAGAACCCTGAAGTGTCCTGAAGTGTCCTGAAGTAATCAGGCCATGATTGTTGTAGGTCCCTTCCAAATGAAATATTGTATTCCATCTATCCTATCCTATCCTATCCTATCCTATCCTATCCTATCCTATCCTATCCTATCCTATCCTATCCTATCCTAATTAATTCTATTCCATTCTCTTCTCTTCTCTTCTCTTCTCTTCTCTTCTCTTCTCTTCTCTTCTCTTCTCTTCTCTTTTCTTCTCTTTATCTTCTCTCCATTCCATTCCATTCCATTCCATTCCATTCCATTCCATTCCATTCCATTCCATTCCATTCCATTCCATTCCATTCCATTCCATTCCATTCCATTCCATTCCATTCCATTCCATTCCATTCCATTCCATTCCATTCCATTCCATTCCATTCCATTCCATTCCATCCTATCCTATCCTATTTCATTCTATTAGAGCTCCCCAGTTGCCCATAGTACACATTTTTGGTTATGTGGCCATTAAAAGACCTAATCCAGAACTCCTGAAGTTAATGCATTAAGTTAATCCAGCACATTAAATAAGCTTTGAATCCTGGATGTGTACTTCTCCACAGCTACCACCCTCACCCTGTCCTGAGCACAAGGAAAAAGAACCTCAAATGACAGTGCTCATTTAAATAAAGTCTCCTTGATTACTAACAGCACTTAACCGCAGTCCTGAGACCTAATCCAACAACCCTCAGTGGTTTCCACTCGATTACTAACAGCACTTAACTGCAGTCCTGAGACCTAACCTAATCCAACAACCCTCAGTGGTTTCCACTGGCTCTGTTAGAGATTTGCCTGTATAAGGGAGTCAGGATCAGGTCAGCAGAAAGGCAGGGCTGTCAAAGCCAGTGCTCATGCAAACATGGCCAATCGGTAAAACAATACTAAAAAGATAATTGCCATATTTTTTACTCAGCATTTGCTGAAATTACAGAAGACTGGTGTTCCTTGCTTGCTAGACACTAATTAGAAGTGTCAAATTAATAACAGTGCAAGTTAAGATTTTGTCTATGTGAGATTTTCTCAGGTATGAATTTGGAGAATTGCACTTGTGATGTATTTTACAGGTAATATATTAACATTTTGTACCACTAGGTCAGACCTTTCCAGATCCTTACACAAGCACTGTATTTCTGACAACTCCTGTGCTATTTCAGGCTCAGCCACTGCAGGTGATTGAACTTGCGGTCAATAAAAGACAATTGCTGATTATATCTCTGTCTGCGGTGATAAAAGTGTCCTTATGTGAATGCTCTGCCTGTTTGAATAGAGAGCATATTTGATACTCTTCAGTCTTTTATCAAACACTCTCAATAATATGGGGTAAAATTAAGTGCATGCATTTGGTTGTCTTTTAAAAGCACTTTTTAATCTTTTTAATCAAGTAATTTAAAAAAAAGTGTTTTCTCCAAATAAAATTGTGCAATATTTAACCTCCTACACACATTAGATCTCAGAAAAATATGTTACATACGACAGAAATTTATGGCTGAATTGTTAGCTGTCTTTATTTCTATGACTGCTCAGCCTCACTAACCAGGATGATGAAATAAACAAGCTTCTTGAGCAAGTGCACGCTACAGATAACAGTTATTGATTGCACCCTCCACATCTCGACTATATAATTGCCTCTTCATTTCATTGGGATTGTCTCTAGTGTATTTTTTTTAAACAAGTACCAAATGCACTTTAAGTATTTCCAGATTATTTTTTTTTCACAGGAGGAATTTATAGTATGTCAGTATATTCAACAGTTACACTATTTCCTCCTAAGCTACTGGCCACAGCACACTGCACATTTAAAAATCAACCCTAGACATTAGTTTTCCAGTGTTAAAAAAGGGCACGTTTCAGGAGTGCCAGTAGTTGCCCAGTTCAGTCCCCAGCCACCGTATTTGCCCTTTCGTTCTTCCGCTCCTGAGCGTAGTGCTGATAAGGCAAAGAATTGCCTGCAGAGCTGCCTGCCCTGGGCTGTTAGCAGAGAGGTGATGGCAGGAATCCACAACATACAAATGCCATGGCATGACTACAGGTCATTGTATTTTTAGAAAAAAAAAAAACAACAACCAAAACCCCCAAAACAACCCTGCAATTAATACTCTACGCCAACAAACACAGTCTCAGCCAAGGCATATACATCTGCCCTCAAAACAGAGTTTTATGAAAACTATTTTATAATTTGGTGATCACTAAAGCCCAGCCAACAGCTCTGAAGGGAGCAGGATCCAGGCTCTGCTTTGTTTTTATTGATCATTTTGCTTTGGATATATATTAAAACATTAAGCTAATAATTGACCTACCGTATAATCTGAACCTATGCACCTTATCACAGCATCGATTGATTCTAGCACGGAAAAGCGAGGAAATTCAGGAAGAAAGGCTTAATCCTATGTTATATAGGCTTCAAAAACATCACTACATCAATATTGCTCTTATTGAAGATACCTGGAGTTTTGAGAATGGGCCAAGACCTCGCCCGAACAAAGTCAGCAGAGATTTTGCCAGAGTAACCAGAGCAGAATCAAGCTGTATCTTTACCATGGCATAATAAAAAAAAAGCCATCGCTCTGTGGAACTCAGGCTCCTGTAAAGCAGTTAAACACAAACTGAATCTGAATCTTCACATTCTAGAGTTGGGAACTTATTCATGCAGCTTAAAAAAAACAAGTTTATATCGCTGACAGTGACTAGCTGATAGGCTGACATACCCAGGGACAAAGCATGACTCAACAGAGTGGTGTCAGCAGGTCACTCAACCTCCTGGAGTCCCACAGGTGGGCTGTTATCACAGGTCAGAAGCAAGACAGTGGTGAAGAGCCCTTCTTCCCCTCAAAATCCTGTTTCTGTTTGGTCCTACCTCAGAGATGGCAACTCGTCTTTCTGGGAGTTGTATGCCTGGCAGCCATCTGGCTGCATCTCCTTTCCAAAGGAGAAATCTTGGGTTTTGGTTTTTGTTTTTGAATACCTGATCTGAACAGCAAGAAAGTATTCCGATTTTATGATGTGACTTAATCTATTTCTGCAGCAGAAATGCAGCCACCCACTGATAAGGCTTTTCAAACATTAAATACAATTTTGCCCTGAACTGTATTTTCAGGCAGGAATATTTTAGTAGGGGATATGCAATAACATCTTTGCTTTCTAAAGGATGTTTTCTTGCTGCCTTCTAATAACCCTGACAGCCTTTCAGGCAGTGACAGTGACAAGAATCATCGCTCCTATCCAGAAAAGGGGGTGGTGGGGACCTGAAAGCTTTGTTCACCCATTACCAACCACAGTGATAATAAAATAACTCAGCCTTTTGATCTCGCCTGCCCGTTCAGCGTAGTGATGGGGCTAGGAAAGCTCAACTGGGAAAAGCGAGCCTGGAGCAGAGCCACCGGGACTGGCAAGGGGGGAGTGGGAACTGGGGACATTGTTGCAAATATTTTGATAAAATATTCAAGATTTAATCATACAAGTCAAATTGTTTGTCAAGTTTGAAATAGGTCACCATAGAACTCATTGTTAAGTTTGAAACAGGTAACCACAGAAGCAATCGTTAGGTTTGAAATAGGTAATTACAGAAACCTCACTAAGAAATTACTCAATTTCTATGTTCTGTTTTAAGAAACTAAGGAGACGGTCATGGACACCAGTTACTGTGCTTGGAAACCCCTTACCCTTCCCATCTTGATTTGAATCTCAAGGATTTCAATCAGTAAAGCTAAGTCGAATTGACCAATGATGATTTTGGGTTAAGAATATCGATAAGGTTATATAATTAATGAAATCGATCATTGTAAAGGTTACATTTAAAGGCGAGCATACGATGCCTGTTTATGCAAAGTAATTTATGTGACAATGATTAATAGAAAAAATGTGGATAAAACCGGATGAATTTTGATGGATGACTGGACACGTTAGGCGGAGCGATCCCTCGTGTCTCCAGCGCTGCGATAAAGAAGTCCCCGCTCCTTCAGCGTGTTGAGGAGTTTATTTCCTGATTTCGGTAACATGTCAGCTCACCTGCCCGTGCAGCCGCCCCGCCTCGTCCATGCAGAGGTACCGGGAGCTCCGCACGCCCTTGATGGCCACGGTGCGCAGGGCCACTGCGCGGATCTCCAACAAACCTGCGGGGAAGAGAGGGAAGAGCAGCGTCAGCCCCGCAGCCCCGTCCCGCATCCAG
>NW_010327807.1:0-8781 GCF_000700745.2 Antrostomus carolinensis
ATTCCCACTGAGCTTGGTGTCATCTGCAAACGTACTGAGGGAGCACTCAATCCCCCTCCTTAATTCACCAGCAATCACGAACTTTACCATTTCATGGTCACTCAGGCCAAGATGACCTCCGTCAACTACACCTCCCACCAGTCCTTCTCTATTGGTAAACAGCAGGTCAAGCGAGGCACCTCCCCTGGTGGGCTCACTTACCAGCTGTGTCAGGAAGTTATCTTCCACATACTCTAGGAACCTCGGAGACTGTTTTCCTTCTGATGTGTTGTATTTCCAGTAGACATCCAGTAAGTTGAAGTCCCTCATGAGAACAGGGGCTAGTGACTGTAAGACTTTTGCCAGCCTCTTGTAGAATGTTTCATCTGCCTCTACATTCTGGTTGAGTGGTCTATAACAGACTCCCAACAGTATACCTACCTTGTTGGCCTCCCCCTTCATTCTTACCCATAAGCACTCCGTCTCATCATCACAAACTTCAAGCTCTATATAATCAAAACATTCCCTAACATAGAGAGCCACCTCACCACCCCTCCTTCCTTGCCTGTTCCTCCTGAAGATCTTATAACCATCCATTGCAGCACTCCAGGCATGACAGTCATCCCACCATGTTTCTGTGGTTGTGACTATGTCATAGCTACCCTGCTGCACAATGGCTTCCAGCTCTTTCTGCTTATTGCCCATGCTTCATGCATTGGTGTAGATGCACTTCAGCTGAGCTATAGATTTCATCCCCAATACTGGCATGCTGCCAGTACTCTACTGAGCCTAGTTTTATCCCCTTCCCCCTTCAAACCTAGTTTAAAGCCCTCTTGATGAGCCCTGCCAGCTCATGAGCAAGAATCCTTTTCCTCCTTTGAGACAGCTGAAATCCACCTGTTGCCATCAAACTCAGTGCTGTGTAAACCTCCCATGATCAAAGAAACCAAAATTCTGCCGATGGCACCAGCCTCTGAACCATGTGTTAATCAGGTGTGTTTTCCTGTTCCTTTCAGTATTGACTCCTGCCAGTAAAGGGATTGAGGAAAACACTACCTTTACTGGGACTAATTTAAGATGCTCTTATCTTTCTCCAGTTCTTTGCATTTTCTGTGCCTGGATTCTTTGAGCCTTTTCTTTTAAGAGAACTGTTCAAACTGTAGACCAAATCACTACATTTCTCAGGAAGGTAAGTTAGATAACATGTAAAAGACTCTTTGTGTAGGACACGGCATACGTTGCTTCAGCATTATGTTGTGAATGTGCTTTTTGTGTTTGTCAAGCATCAGTAAAGAAACCAGAGATGTTGTGCTTCCTGCCTTCCCAAAAGAACTTTTTGTTAGTTATCATCCAACCTTTGACTTTCACGTGAAAGTTCTAAATGATCAAGAAACCTTCCTTGTATATACATATATATATATGTGTGTATATATATGTGTATATATATATATAGGAAATCAGAGGGAAATTAACTATGTCATTGACCTGAATATTTGGGCCAAATTTCATAAAGGTTGCAAACACAGTCAAAGTCTCTGATTCCAGTTCAAAAAAAGCGTAAGCTGTCTAAAATATGAAAGTATAAGGTGACCCTGCTAACTGTAGGGGGATTGGACTAGATGACTGAGGTCCCTTACAATACAAAACACTATCCAGTGTCTCTCTAAGGACTCGTCTCTGTAAGAAGCTAGTGGGCTATATGCTTACATTTAGCTTTAAAGCAAATCTGCTTCTGAAAGCATAGTGCTTGGATGGAAGCAATCTTACCGATTTAGGAATATAACTTGAAACTGTCTACTTGGTTGCTTCTATCACCAGTATGTATGCTGAGCTGTCCTTCAGAGACACCTAAATTTTACTTCTATGGTGAGAAAGACAATACTTGTATGGTACCATGTTGAAAGAGAATAAACATTAAGGCTGGGTAGAAATTTGATGTTCATGACTGACTGCATTAGCAGGCACATTAAGGGTCAACAAGGATGAATGAAGAAATAAAGGTCATATGATCCCAAAGGACATGAACCAAATAGACATCCCTCTGTCAGGCCCCATTCTTTAGCTAAGGAAGACTGATTTGTGCAGTCTAGAAGCAAAGCAAAGCAAAATACCTTACTTCCATCAAGAACATTTTGTATTTCCTGTTGCATGATCTCTCCCAGCTTCCTACGGGAAAATATTTGGCCTTATTCCTGTATAGATCTGTCAGATATACCAACAGACCATTTGCAAAGAATGTTTTATAGTTTATAATTTTAACCTTTTGCATGTTACTGATAGTGAGAATGGAAATTATGGTAAGGGTAATCTCACATAATCTATTGACATCAATTCTGCTCCTGAGGATACTAGAACATTTATGTTTCTTTACTGACTAAACTAATATTATAGTTCTGTGTGATACTGTACAAATTACTAATTCAAGTGGATGTTAATACAGATTTGCATAACCTCCATTGGTCATTTATATGTGACTTTTTTAACTGTGTAAACCAATAGATTCATTTCAGACCAAACCCATGTTTGTTAATACACTGGGGAGATGCAGCTATAGTATCTTTTGTGGAAAGGCATTAGATTGGTAATGTAATATAGATAGAACACAATCTGTCTAAAACTTCTTGAGCTTTGTTCATTGTTTCAAGGGGGAAAAATACTAATTAAATCTGACAGCATTTGCATATATAGCCTAGTAATTAGATGAAAGATTTCTCTCTGTAATTCTAGAGGGCAATAGCACAAATTATTAAAGAAATTTGAGAGCTACCTGGAGTAAACAGTCATCAAGATACCCAGCAACTATAATATTCAGTGTTTTAATTTGCATATATAAATGGTTATAAAATAACTTCTCATGAAAACTGGAGATCTAAATTAAGAAGTCTTTTATTCTGAGCTTGATCTAAAGATTACAGGAGTCAGTTGATTTTTTTATATTGACTATAATGGGCCTTGAATCAGGTTAGAATAAAATTTTTCTCTAAAAGTGAATGAAACAAGTTAAAATTGTGAAAGCTTCTCATAATCTGGTTCAAGAAAAGCCTCCAGTATTCACACGTTTCAACATTTCCAACCAAAGAGGATCTCTCATTACCACTTTTCCTCTAGATTTTTTTTTTAATTTAAGGCAATTAAAATATGGCTGATATCCTATTTCTGAGAAAAGCACATCACAATTTCATATTGATTTAGGGGCTTACATTTATAAGTGGACAATGCCTTACAAAAAGCTTCCTGATGACAAACCAGAAGTAGCACGGACAGATCCTCAGTGACTGGTACTCTGCTCTCCTCTGGGAAAGCAGTACATTAGCAGAGATATTTCACATGTGTACCATATTTTTTGCTCTGAAATCCTCTAATCTATTAGAAATTCACCAAAGTTCTATGAGTGTCAAATCAGCAATGCAATTTCTCAATGAAATTATGAAAATAGTGTATTTCCTCTTCATGAAAATTTGGTGAAGTGTCCAGGACACTGCCAATGCCTTTCTAGAGCTGATGTCATAAAGATGGTTCTACCATAGAAAATTTACAAAAACTGAACAAGACAAGATCCTAGTTTAAACAGTTTAAGATGCTACTTACTGAAAAGTTGGCAATAGCAGTCAGTAATAAATGCATGAAGAAAATTGTTAGAAATCAGGACCATGACTCTATTGTGAATGCTAGTCCTGCCCTCCAAAAACTTGTCTATTCTAATTTTGTAGTCCACAACATCCTACAACAGTGAATTCCAAAATACAATCTTATCCTGTGTGAAAAAATCAACAACTTTTCTTTTGCTGTTTTACACTTGTTTCCTTGTATTTCATCAGGTTCTTGTGGTTTGATAAACAGTAGAAACTCAGTATTTTTCTTCAGTAGTCAGCTATCAATACTGCTCCTTTTTTTTTTCTTTTTTTTCTTTTTTTTTTTTTTTTAAATGCCTTCAATTATCTCATTTTAAAAAAAAAGGAGTCCTGGTCTATTTAGTCCCTCATCTAGAAGCTGCTACAGTCCTCTTAATCACCCTTTGAAAAAGGTACTGCAGTGTATATGTGTATGACAGTTGAGAGATTTTCATTCATACTATGTTGGGTATTTTTGCCCCCAAATTGGCATTTTTTCCCCCTCTTTCCATAATAAATTGTTCCTTAGTTTATTCTTCAGCCAAATAGTTTTAAATGGAAAAGTATTAGCTCCTGTGGACATCCATTATTAGTTATTTAGTTCTACATTTTTTCAATAGATAGTCAATCCAATGATGTTTGCTATTATTTAAAGATTGTTGTTACTACTATAAACCTTCCCTATAGGCAAAGTAGGGGAAGTTACCCTGAGAATAACTCTTCAGTGAAAAGGTATGAACACTGAAGGATGAAAAAATTAAAGTTGATATAGCCTTGATCAACATGATTCATCATTTTGTGTGAATGGAATCATTGTGATACGGAAAACTCTTTGTAGGCTTCCAAAGCTGTGCGTATAGTTTCTTCCTTCATAGAATAACAGATATTAGGTATTCATTTACCCATCCAGTCCCTCCATCTGCCAAAGCAGAATTATTCTCTGCAGTTTATTTCTGAGGGATCTCGTACCTGCACAGACATGCATTTTGGCCAAAACTCTGACATAATTTTTCTTCATATACAGATAGTTTTACCATGGCTAGAAATTTAAAATGTCCTTGATTTCTCTGGGAGTTCAGTTCCTGATGCTTTTGTATTACTTTGAAAATGTTAGTTTGCACTATTCAGTCTGTACTTCCATCTAAGAATTAAGACTCTGACTCGAGTTTCTTGTGTTTATAGATGTAAATGACTGTACAAATGCACAATTTGATTTTTTTAAAAAAGCTTAAATTTGATCTACTTTATTTTCATAAAAAACATAATAGAGTTTGAAGGATCATCACTTCAGAAGATAAAAGAATGATGGTCTCCTTTTCATGCTGCGAAGCTAACCTGCTGCTGCTATAGATATGAAAGTTGAGATTAATCTGATAAAAGATAATTATAGTCTATTGTATCTGTTTCTAGCAAGTCACCATAGAGGACGCAATGAGTCAAGGATACAATTCATGGAAACAAATAAATTTATGTTGAAGAGACCTATGCAAATAATTTAGCTCAATCCTTCCTAAATCCCAGCTAAATTCAAAGAAATATATGCTCATTTGGCCATTCAAGCTTTTTGTGGACTCCTAAGTTTGTGGAGACTTCTCACTCCAAGGACATGGAAGTGCTGGAGCATGTCCAGAGAAGAGCAATGGAGCTGGGGAAGGGTCTGGAGCACAAGTGTGATGACTTCACGGATGAGGGAACGGGGGTTGTTGAGCCTGGAGAAAAGGAGGCTGAGGGGAGACCTTCTGGCTCTCTCCAACTCCCTGAAAAGAGGGTGGAGAGAGGTGGGGGTGGGTCTGTTCAACCAAGGAACAAGGGACAGGACAAGAGGAAATAGCCACAAGTTGTACCAAGGGCAGTTGAGATGGGATGTGAGGAAGAATTTCTTCGCTGAAAGGTCTTGGACATTGGAAGGGGTTGCCCAGGGTAATGGTGGAGTCCCCATCCCTGGAGGGATTGGAGAGTTGTGTAAGCATAGTGCTGATTGACGTGATTTAGTCAGGGCCTTGTCAGTGCTAGGTTAACGATTGGACTTGATTATCTTAAAGGTCTTTTCCAATCGAGGCAATTCTCTGTGCGATTCTGTGTGACACTACAGTCTCTCTGGGTTCCTGTCCCAGTGGTGAACCACCTTTGTTGAGAAGTATTTTTTTACTAGTCAGTTGAAATTTCCCTTGTTGTGACAGGATTCTATTCTCTCTTGTTCTTTCCCTGAGTACTTCTAAGCATCTGACTTGGTCTTTTCTGTAGCCCTGCTTGCTAGTTGGTGAAGGACTAAGATAGGGTTCTTCCATAGCTACATTCAACGTTAAAATGAATCTCTTGTATATATCAAAGATTATTGATCTCCATTGGCTATAAAGGCAGCACAGAATAACCATATCAATAGTAGATAGACACAGTGTAAACATCTAAAACTACATAAGATAAATCTCTACCACAGATGCATTGGCTGATGTATCCGTAAGCTATCATTGTGTGATAAAGTCTATCAAAATTTACTTTGTTGTTTTTACTTTTTCACTAGTTAGAATCTCCCCAAAACATGAAGCAGCTGCTGGAATCAATGAAGCTTTTCTGGACAAGTTTATTTTGGCTGACGGGTGGAGTTATATGACACTTGAGAAGCATGCACAAAAAATTATTATGACTCCAGTATACAAAAAAAACCCCAAACAAATTAAAACCCACATTCCATAATTTTACAGAACTTCGTTTTACTAAATTATTTGTGATCTCTTAAGCCACTAGATTGATCACAGTGAACTCTAATAGTCTATGTGTTGCAGTAAAGCTCCTAGAAAATGTTCAACTCTTAGTCAAATATCAGTACCCTGAAACAACTGAGATACTTAGTGTGCCCAGGTTACTCCAGGAACACTTTGATGGATGTTTTCCTCGGAATTAATCTGGGAAAATCTGCTACCAAGTAGCATATATTTTTATTTGCTGTGGTAGCCATATCACCAAACCATCCTGTAACTGCTATAGGCAGTGATGTTTTGAACTGTCTCTTGCTGTCCCTCTACACAAGGATAAGAAAAGCAGTTCAGTTATGATAAGAATAAAACTTTGTTTTGACTAGGAACCTAAAATTCTAATTTCTAAATAACTTTTTTTTTTTTCCTCCCATTTGCCCCTTCTGTGAAATCAGGACTAGTTGCCAAAATACTAAAATATCAGGGAACAAGTTTTGCTTTTATTTTTTTCTAGTTTGCAAAAAAAGTCCCAGCAAAAGTGTTTTGTCTTTCCTAAGAGTTTCAGTCTACTATTCTTAAGAAAAGTATGCATCTTCTTCTTGATGAAAAAGTGCCCAGAAACCTTTGGCAGACAGCCTAAAGCAGATTATTATTCTAAAGGTCTTCCGGCACTAATTTGTGCGTGAATTTAACCTACTTGCTCCAAAACATGTACTAATGCAACAATCACATGGTGAGTATCACAACCAGAGAACAGGGAAATAAGCATTTTCAAGTGTATTAGTATTGGAGTTAATCAAAATCTCAAACTTGTTTAACTGTGCCTAAGCATTTTGGAATAGATTCATTTACTGTAGTGCTAATCATTTGAATGTCAGGACTCTAGCCTAAGATATTTACATATCAGTTGTCCTCCGTGGTCAAGGGAGAGAAACAGACACATCCAGAGATTAACTCTTCATACTATAAGGGTCCAAGAGGTCTACATGTACACCTGTATCTCTGTACTGATTATGAAGAGGAACATATGAGTTTATACTTGGTACCTACATTTAAATAGTTAGCACTGAAGGAGATTAGTCTCATTATTTTTTAAAAAAAGAAAAAAAAAGAAAAAAATACATACTCATAATTAAGCTTTCACATACTTATTGTTATATTTATTTCCATTCTTTCTCAATTGTTAGTTTTGTCATTTATCTGATAATTCCAGAATTAACTGCAACATAAAGCAAAATATGTCATTTTCTTGTGTTAAAAAGTAATAGATTGTAAATACTGTCATCTTTACTGTTTTCTACTTTCTCTACTTCTAGTTCCACATTTAAACTGACCTTTTCTTATAATAGGCATTATCACCAGGCCTGTTTCCCTGGAAGTGATTGTTTGATGTTCCTTTGGGTGGCTAGGGTTGCCTGAAGCTTAGGAGAATCCTTGTGTGGTCACAAATGTAAGGCAACCATGTACATGTAAGGCAACCAAGTAACACCCAAGAGGGTGTTACTTCATAAACAGAATTTAGAAAGATCTGATTACCATTCCCACGTTGGACTTACCTTTTATGACAATTTTGTTTGATGCTTTGGAGTACTTTTATTTGACCTCCATCTTTATCTGCATGGACAGAAGTTTCTTTCATTAGGTATTCTTTCATCAAGTTATTCTTTTATCAAATTTATTATTCATCAACTTCATGCAGCATCATAAGGCCTGAATAAAATCCTGCATTATCACAATTTTTTCGAAGGACAGTAATACATCAATGGATAGCTGTGAGTGCAGATGACTTTTACTTTTTTGTAAACTAACATTGTTTTCCTAACTCTCACTAATACAGTTGGAGCAATGTTAGAATGACTGTATCACAGAACACTGCAAGACTGTTTTTTACCCTGAATCGTGGCAGAAAATCCAAATAAAGACAGCAAAAGGTACCAAAAAGCTGTGAAAATACCAAACAAATACCTTTTTGCTCTGTGTGATGTGAGTGGATCTGAGTGATGTCTTAACACATTGTCTGATGACGGATGTAGTTTTTCTAACTTTTTCCCTACCTCACTTCACAGTGGGCTTGGCTGCTGACCTAGACTCTAATTCTCATGCTGTGTTTTGAGGTTCCACTAATGTAACGTAGCTATGTGTTTCCGGAGTTGCCGCTATGGAAAAGAAGAGAAACATGATCTATCCATGCTACTGCACACTTCAGGTAGATTAATTTCAAATGTTTATTTGAACATTTATTTATTATTTATTGAACATTTTAATCCTCCTCAGCGATGGTGATTTCAATACAAACATATAGAATATATATATACACATTAGCTAAGGGTGTTCAGCCTGGAGAAGAGAAGGCTCTGGGGAGACCTTATTGTGTCCTTTTGTGGTGGATTAACCCACAGTAAGACCATGTGGTCCTGCACTCATTCTCCTTATCCAGTGAGATGGGAAGAGAATCACAACAAAAGGGACATGAGATTAGGAATGAAGGACTGGGATGG